>NW_016806456.1:719542-772262 GCF_001698545.2 Rhinopithecus bieti
AAAAAAAAAAAAAAAAAAAAAAAAAAAAAAAAAAAAAAAAAAAAAAAAAAAAAAGAAAGCGCCAAAGGGACTAAATAGTATAGGGCTTAGAAGGAAGAGTTCAATTTTACTAGGAATGGAGGTGGAAGAGGAAGTAGAGAAAGGCTTCCTGGAGCAAATACAACTCTGTCCCCATTCCCCAGTGGGCAAGTTGGTTCTTCAGGTCAATTAGTTCAAATCAAAACTACCTGCTCCTCTGCTCTGGCATTCTTTGCCTGCCACATTTTCAATGGCTGCTGGCTCCCTCTACTTATAGTAGACTCTCTTATTTGCTTAAAAGAAGTGAAAGAGACATGAAAGACCAACTCTTTCATCCCTCTGAAGGATCCCATCAATTTTAAAAGCAACCGTACAACTATCTCTTACCTGCCTATGGCATCTTTATTTTGGTTTCACATTATAAACCCATTAGATGATGTGATTTTAGGTTTTCCACATAAATACTTGATATCTGTTCAATTTTATGGCAGTCATTTTGCCCTCTTTAAACAGTTTATATGTTATCGTTTACTTTTTAAAATACTCTAACATTTTCACAATATGGCTAAACTTGAGATTACAGGAGATGTGTCTTGACAGAATGAAAGAGAGATTTCTCTTTTCCTGCTACCAGCAATGAATGCAATATAACCAGTTATTCTCCCATTTCTCTTGGAAACTCCCTGTCAAATGCAAAGCCTAGTGGTAGGAATTACTTCCTGCAAGTAGCACGTAATAACTTTTATCAATCTTTCCATATTAAAAGCCTAAAAGGAACAAAATCAAGTCTAGAACTTAAAAGTTTATTTGGCCGGGCGCAGTGGCTCATGCCTGTAATGCCAGCACTTTGGGAGGCCGAGGCCGGTGGATCATGAGGTCAGAGATTGAGACCATCCTGGCTAACTTGGTGAAACCCCGTCTCTACTAAAAGTACAAAAAAATTAGCCAGGCATGGTGGCGGGTGCCTGTAGTCCCAGCTACTGGGGAGGCTGAGGCAGGAGAATGGTGTGAACCCAGGAGGCAGAGCTTGCAGTGAGCCGAGATCGCGCCGCTGTACTCCAGCCTGGGCGACAGAGCAAGACTTCATCTCAAAATAAATAAATAAATAAATAAAATAAGAGTTCATTTAAAAGATGCTATTTCCTCAATATGATAAACATATATATGCATACACATTCATACACACACCATAAAGACACAGATTTATATACAATGTTATTTCCATTAAAGGCAGACACAAGTCAAGTATGTCTGTTATGGCCACTATTACTTCACGTTATTTTGGAAAAGTGATGCAAATAGCTAAGAAGATAAAGTAAGACATAAAATGTTTAAAATGTCAAATTTCCAATTTCATAAAACCCAAGAAATCAACTAAAATTCTTACATATTAAAAGAGAAATCAATAAGATAGCTGATTAAATAATGAACATACAAAACTAGAAAAGCTGTTATCTAACAAGAAGGATCAGGTAAGAAATATAATAGAGAACATCCTAATGCAAAAGACAGCTTAATGCATAAAATATTTAGAAAAAATATGAAAAAATAAAGGTGCAGGATTTACATGGAGAAAACTATAAAACTGAATCAAAGATTATAAGAAAGAGAGAATAAAGGAAAAGTCACATATTGTTCTTGTGTGAATATTTGTTCTGGTGATGCTGTCATTATCTGAGCAAATCTATATGTTAAGCACAATCTCGATTAACATTTTTTAAATAAATTTTTTAAAGTTCAACTAAATATAAATATTGGCATAGCAAAAAAATTCAGAAAGTAGCAACAATTGGAAAGAGCACTGAGCTGCCAGATATTTAAATGCAATAAATAAGATTGCCGAAAAGCATTTGAATAGATACTGTACTACACTAGCAATCAAAGAAACACACATTGAAATAAGAATGCGAGTTCCTTTTCTTGCTATACAAAATATAAAGTTATCTAGTATTGATAACTATGGGGATCAAATATTCATATACTGCTAAGGTTAAATGGGTATAATTTTCTTGAGATAAATTTGGCAATGTATTTCAAAATTTTCAGTGTGCATGCTCTTAGGGTTATGTTCTAGAGTATGTAGGTACACATGATGCATGGTGCATCAGTTATTTTGTCTTGAAAATTTTCCTGTGCAAATAGTTAGATCAGTGACTCAAGATATATGAGCAAGAGTATTCATTGATGCTTTATTTATATGTAAAAAGAATACAGAGAAGAAAGAAGAAACAGAGCAATTGAGTTTCCAGTCACGAAGGATTCACTATTCAACCATTTTATGCAGGAGCAAAAGTCATTAATAGTAAAAATATAGATCTACACTTACAGACTAGGAGAGAGGAAAAGAGAGGTGAGGAGGAGAGGGAACAGGAGGAGAGGAGGGGAGAGGAGCAGAAGAGAGGGAAGGAGAGGAATGTGTTTTGGCAGGCTACATACAAAAATGTTAATAACTTTAGTCACCACATGAAATTAGTAATATTTATATTCTTTTTATTTCCTTGCTTTATTGCCTAAATATTTAAAAATAAGCACTTATTAATTTTAGGTATTTCTGGCTCTTGCTCTCCCAATCGTTACCCAATCTCCTTTTCTGTGAGCCCTGAGCAGACATCTCTGCTACTTTATAAAAACAGCCATTTTCTTTCTGGCTCTTATTAGCAGATGTCCCCTACCTTGGGCCTTTCTTGTTGACTATGAAGCCACAGCAAGGGGTTGCTTTCCCACCACACGAACTGGAATCCTCTTTCAGAATGCCTGTATTTAAATTATCTGATGTTCTCAAAGCTGCTAATGCCAGTGGGCTAAATTCCCTGAAGTCTATTAGCTGGTTACTAACCTGATTTTTCCTTTTCTTTTTTTCCTTTTATGAGCACCTAGTAAGACTACATTTCCCAGGCTCCCTCACAGTTAGATTTGGTCATGTGACTGATTTCCAGCCAGCAGATGTGAGTGGGAGTGAGGGGCATCATTTCCAGGCCTGGTGCGTGGGAACTTTCATGTGTGGTTCTCTGCGTTCTTCCCATCCTCTGACATCAGTGCCTCAGGCGACCTTGAAAACCATGTGTTGAAGGTAACAGAGCCTAGATCTTTAAATGAGCCTAGATCTTGTGAACACAACCGCCTGCCAAACTAGAATTGTCTATTATTTCTGAGCACCCCCACACATGTGCACACAAACCAAAAACATAAAATCAAAAGCAAAAAAGCAACAACAGGAAACACTTCTATACTTGACCCATTCGGTTTTTTGGGGTCTATTTGTGATTGGAGAGAGCTGATCCCAACTGACACCAAAGCCATATAATTTTCTGTGCAGAGCTGGGGCAGTGCCCTTTCTCCCACTCTGGTTCACATGTATGCCCTGGTCAGCACAGCTTACACCCTGCATATCACAGTTCTTCATGAAAAGAGCTCCTTCAGCTGGGGCTTCAGCCCTTCTCTGCAAGACTCACATATGAGTTCATCGGTCCTAGCAGGGAACATTCTCAGATACCTTCACTGTAGTATTCTCCCTTCCTCTTTCACTTTCTCATTGGTACACCTATCATAAACTTTCTATCTTTCCTGCCAAAATCATCATGGTCTTTGACCCATAGAGAAAACTCCTCATACACCTTCTTCTTAGTTGGTTAGTTATGCTAGGAAGCCTGAGACGGAGCTGGGATTCCTGTTGTGCCTGCAGAAAGCTGTCTTATTTTATGTTTATAAACTGCCAAGTCTGAATCAAATGAATAAGGAGCACCATCAATGAGGAAGTACAGTTTAGTGGAGAATGCCCCAGAAGGACCTGGGTTCGAGTCCTACATCCTGCTCATGAGCTGTGCTGACCTCTGATTTAATTTCCCCAGTACCAAAATAGAAAAAGAAAAAAAAGTAATTCCTACACAACAAGCATATTCTGAAATTTAAATGAGATCATCTTTGCAAATTATTTGGCATTTAATGGTCACAATAACTGACAGATAAATTTGATAAACTGGAGGATAATAACAATAATAGAAAAATGATCAAAAAATCTATTGGTTTGAAAATTTATAGGAGAGGAGAGAGACTGAAGAAAAAGAGGTACTTGGACCTTTAAAGGATAAACACTGACCTTAACCAAATTGAATTGCAATTGGTGATGTTTTAGCATTACATGTGATCCACAGTTATAAAATACTATTACATGTGAGCTGCACCGTCAAACCTTGCATGGCATTAGTATCAGCTTAGTCTCATGTCTGTGGTGCTCATTTCTTCCCCTCCCCCAAATTTCCATTATTCCCCTTTGCTATAGTTTAGTGAATGCAGATATTTTCAGCTGGTTATTATGCCCCATTGAGTTATTAGCACCTCCTAGAGTACTTCATGATTTCATCCCCTTAGTATGTATTCCCATGGAAACAGAATATAGTATAACACAACTGAGAAGGGGCCCCTTATGCCTTTCCTGTGTATATCTTCAAGAATGACATTACTAGGGGAATAAGTCTGGGGGCATGGGATTTATTGTGGATTTTCACAGTGATTCTCTTTGCATCTCTCAGAGTTCTGTTTTTAATAAACTTAACTAGAAATGTAACATTACCAAAAGTATAATCAAGTTTATTGTACATGTATGAATCATAATAAATGGGGTTAGATAATGTTTTGCTTACATAAATAAGCTGTTTCACAGTTGATATTTATTTTTTTTAGTGGAATAATTTGGGTGAAGTCAGGGAGTCTGGGCTTTAGAATGGAGTTGACTGATAGTCAAGTAAAATTTACGAATATACGTGCAGTTGACCACAATGTTTCCTCTTAACAACATATGGTTAACTTTACCCCATGCATGAGCTGAGTTAGTGTGCCCCATAGGCTCTAAGGATGGCAATCATCTAATCCTAATGAAGGTCTCTCTTCATGATAGTTCTTAAATTGGGGGCCTCAAACACCTAACTTCACTGAGTTTTGGTTTTCTCGTTTGGAAAACACTGCTGCTGAAAGTGGTGTGCCTAGCATGCTTGACACATGGAGGCAGATCGTTTTTAACACCTCTCTCCTCTAAGTGACAAAGTGATCCTCCACAATAATCATGAAATTAATGAATAATAACAGTGGCAAGAAAAGAAATGAAGACAGTAAGACTTTACTATGAACATATATATAATTATGCCAGTAAAAAAGAAAAAAAAGTGATATTACCAAAAAAGGGAAACAGTTAAAGGAGTCATAGTTTCTAATTACATTTATGTATTTGTTAAGAAGGGAAGAAGCTTACACTTATATGTACATAACAACATTACAGGTTCTGTTATTGTGCCTTCTCCAGATTTGTCAATGACTGTCAAAACTGGTCCTCTTTGCCTATTTATATTCAATGAACTGCATAGCCAGACTTGTCCATCTATCATCCCTGATAGTTGATTAAAATTTGAATTTTTATTAATTTTAAGTTCAACATTTTTTTGGAAGAATCAACAGATACACAAATAGGATAACTATCAAACATAAGGATAGATATGGTAGACTGATGACATTCCAGAAATTGTTATACTGGCCACATCTTTGTTTCTTTGGGATCAATTCTATCAGCTTTCAAGTGTCTCAAAAATAAAAATAAAATAAAATACCTTCACCAGAAAATTTATCAAAAGTATCTATTACATTTTGAAAAACTGTCTGTAAAGATCAGGGAAAATTACTGTGTGATAACTAATGTTAACACTGTTTGATCAATTGCTTTAGAACAAGTGTCCAGTTCCTTGTGAAGCTGATTGAGGCAGTTGAACATCCTTTTGTATTTTTGATTTCTTCTAGCAAGGTAAAACCAGTAGATTGTATTGTTTCTCCTGGCATTTTTCTTAGAAATTTGAATCTCTTTCCCATGTCAGAAGTCTATTTCTTTACATTTTGTTGTATAGTCAATGGCCTTCTCCATTAGATCTGTGCTAAACTTCAAGCATTCATTTTAAAGCATGGTGTTTTACTGTACGTTTAATCAGGCTGATTCTGGCTATTGGTAAATAGTGGTTTTGGCACCTAATAATGTCATATAAAACTTCACATCAGAAAATATTCAAATTTGGAAAAATATTTTATTTCTGAACTGAAATTTGCACTTATCAGACAACATAACACTCTGTTCTTTTACTGTGCTTTGCTGTTTTAATTTTTAAATGTAAATTATCTCTAAGTAGTCACATCGAGTGTCAGAAATGAAACAACTCCAGTTTTGCTTCTTCATCTTCTTCAATCACTGTGCTATCAATGTTCATTCAGAGTCACCTATTTCACTATAGAGATAGTTGGTATCACAAGTGCTAATTTTAAATGACTGCAAATGTAGTCTCAACATGAATGCCCATGGTGGGGTCTCTGCTTGTTAGGGGCCAACTATATAACTGGGAGCTCTCTGAATTAACTTCTGTGTAGAATATAATGTCTGTTAAAGGATAGGTAACAACAGAAATTGTTAATTTAAAGCTTACTTATGTATTATTAAAACTTAGTAATAACTACAACAATTGTTTAGAATTTAGGCTAACAAAACATTTTTCTTGGGGTGAAACATTTTATCACAGACATTGTTTAAAATTTCTAGCTCATGGTGATAATAAAGAGCAGAGCAACTTTTCAGTCCATTTTTCAGTGTTGTTTTTGAATTCTTTTTTTTTGTTGTTGTTGTTGTTGAGACGGAGTCTCGCTCTGTCGCCCAGGCTGGAGTGCAGTGGCCGGATCTCAGCTCACTGCAAGCTCCGCCTCCCGGGTTTACGCCATTCTCCTGCCTCAGCCTCCCGAGTAGCTGGGACTACAGGCGCCCACCACCTCGCCCGGCTAGTTTTTTGTATTTTTTTTTTTTTAGTAGAGACGGGGTTTCACCGTGTTAGCCAGGATGGTCTCGATCTCCTGACCTCGTGATCTGCCCGTCTCGGCCTCCCAAAGTGCTGGGATTACAGGCTTGAGCCACCGCGCCCGGCCTTTGCAGTCAATGCAACCCTCAGTGCCTGCACCCAGGGTAGACCGCTCACACCATCCTGCCCTTGGTACTACATTGATTTGGGAAATCCAGCAGGACAAGGGCTCACTTACATAAGGTTATCAACAAATGCTAGTTTCCCTTCTTTAAACGTTTTAGAGTGTACTCACATTCACCCCAAAATTTACTGTGCAATTTGAATGTCTATGTAAGTACATGTGTGTATGCTTCACAGATTTACTAGGCATCCACAACATGCTAGATCCTGATCTAAGACTTAGGAATACAAAGCTGAAGGACCCAAATGTCCTGGCTCTTGAAGAACATACTGACTCAATAACAAGGAAATTATTGTCAAAGTTTTAGTCATCATTGGAAGTTTTCTTAGTATATACTTAAAATAAGGGTAGCTGCAAGTAACAGAAATCTCTGCGTGAATGGCTGAAACTCTAAGGTCATTTGCTTTTGGATTAGTGGGCTCTCTAGGGGTGTGAGGACTCAGGTTTGGTTTCCAGCTGAACAATGCCATCAAAGATTGTGATTCCTTTGGTTCTTTGGCTCTACCATCCTCAGTTTGTACTCAGTGTCTCTTCTCATGGTCACAAAACGGCTGCTGCAGCTCCAAGCATCGTTTTCTAACTGAATAATCTTAAAAGTAGGAAGTGAGGGTGCAGGTTAGAAAGCAAAATGACTTTCTTCCCCTGTATCTCTGTGCTAATGGAGGTGGGGATGGGGGCGAAGATTCCTTTTACAGAACTCCACAGTAACTTCTCCATATGTCTCATTGGTCAGAACTGAATCACCTGCTCGACTCTGAGTAAATCACTGATGAAAGGACATGGGGTTGTTATGACTGGTTCACACACAATTGATTATCTGAGCCTGTATTCCTGGCCACATGAACTAAATCAGAGTTTTGTTAGCCAGGAAGAAGTGGGGTATGGCAGTTGGACTAGGCATTCAACAGTGTCTGCATGCCTGACTCGGTAGAACTGTATGCAAACCCTGTTACAGTACAATCTCTCAGACCACTGAGTTACTTCTTTGTAAATGAGATTGGACCTGACCCTACTTAGCTCCTAAAAATGCTTGAGTCAGAGGTTCAAACTTTGGGTAAGATAAGTTTAAAATTCTTTTTATTTACAGCTTTATTGATGTATAATTTATAAAAATAATATATATTTCAGTATACATCTGAGGTTTTGATAGATGTATGCATTGTGAAATGATTACCACAGTCAAGCTAATTAACATATCCATCCCTTATATAGTTATCTTTTTTTTTCCCCTGTGGTGAGAATTACTTAATATCTACTCTCTTAGAAAACTTCAAGTATATACTACATTGTTATTAACTTTAATCAACATGCTGTATATTAGGGCTCCAGTAGTTATTCATCTTATAAGTGAAAGTTTGTGCCCTTTGACCACCATCTCCCCATTTCCCCCTCCCTCAACTCCTGAATAACCACCTTCCTACTCTGTTTCTATGAGTTCGATGTTTTTAAGTTCCACATATCCATGAGATTATGCAGTTAATTGACTTTCTGTTTGACTTATTTCACTTAGAATAATGTCTTTCACATTCATCCATGTTGTTGCATATAACAGGATTTCCTTCTTTTTTAAGGTGAATATTCCATTGTGTGTTTATATATATATATGTGTGTGTGTATATTTATGTGTGTGTATGCATATATATGTGTGTATGTGTGTGTATATATGTGTGTGTGTATGCCATATTTTCTTTATAAGTTCATTTATTGACAGGCATTTAGGTTTTTCCTATATCTTGACTATTGTGAATAATGCTGCAATGAATGTGGGAATGCAGTTATTTCTTCAACATATTGATTTTGTTTCCTTTGGATAAATGCCAAAAAATAGAATTATTGAATCATATGGTAGTTCTATTTTTAATTTTTTAAGGAATCTCCATGCTGTTTTCCATAATGGCTGTACCAATTTACATGTCCACAAACAGTACACAAGAGTTTCGTTTTCTCCATACCCTGACAACACTCGTTATCTTTTGTGGTCCTGACAACACCCATCCCAACAAGTGTGAGGTAATATCTTATTATAGTCTCGCTTTGCATTTCCCTGATGATTAGCAGCCATTTGTATGTCTTTGGAAAAAAGTCTATTCATGTCCTTTGCCTGTTTTTTAATTGGGTTATTTGGTTTTTTGCTATTGAGTTGTAGGAGTTCCTTATATATTTTGGATATTAACCCCTTAGCAGATAGATGGTTTGCAAATATGTTCTCCCATTCCATAGATTGACTTTTCATTTTGTTGATTGTTTCCTGTGTTATGCAGAAACTTTTTAGTGTGATGTGGCCTCACTTGTTTATTTTTGCTTTTGTTTCCTGTGCTTTTGGTGTCATCCAGAAAACTCATTGTTAGGACAAATGTCATGCAGCTTTTCCCCTATATTTTCTTCTAGAAGCTTTATGGTTTCAAGTCTTACACTGAAGTCTTTCCATTTTTAAATGAGGAGTTCCAGATTAGATGAACTTTTAGGTTTCTTCTTCCCCAGACACTGCATGAAATAACTCACTGGTGCTCAGCATTTATCAATTATGGCAACCTCTGCTTTCCTGTGCCCTTATCACCCATCAAACAAGATTCTCTCATAGCCCCACTACATGCCTTTATCTAAGCCATTTGCTCCAGCCATTTAATGACTCGCTAAGAACCTCCCTGCTCCATGGTAGGTCAGTCAGTGAAGCAAAAATATGGCTTGTCTCTGAATTATTTCTGTCCAGCTACTGTCAAAATAGCATAAACATATGACAATTTTTTCCAGCTATGTAAAGAATCAGAGTACTGGATGCAATTCAGACAGCGTAAGTTACTGCAGCAATTCAAATATTTAACACTCCCCGAGGCACTCTGGCCATTATAATATGTAATCCAGCCACACAAAACTCCTTGAAGAATGGACAAGAAAATATTCCCATAGAGCTATGCCTATTTTTTTCTTAAGGGAGAAAGTCTGTTACAAATCATTATCTTAGATGTTTGAAGGGCACAACAAGCTACATCCTCTTGCATGTCTGAGGACACTTCAAGGTACTTTAGAGACATATTTCCTCCAAGAGACATGAGTGATTCTTATTTATTTATTTGTTTATAATGCATTTTTTAATGCTTTATTTTTCCATAAGTTATTGGGGTACAGGTGGTATTTGGTTGCATGAGTAATACCTTTAGTGGTGATTTGTGAGATTTTGGTGCACCCATCACCCAAGCAGTATACACTGCACCCTATTTGTAGTCTTTTATCCCTTGCCCCCTTCCCATCTTTCCTCCCAAGACCCCAGAGTCCATTGTATCATTCTTATGCCTTTGCGTCCTCATAGCTTAGCTCCCACATATCAGTGAGAACATACAATGTTTGGTTTTCCATTCCTGAGTTACTTCACTTAGCATAATAGTCTCCAATCTCATCCAGGTCACTGCAAAGTCCGTTAATTCATTCATTTTTATGGCTGATTAGTATTCCATCGTATAGATATACCACAGCTTCTTTATCCACTTATTGATTGATGGACATTTGGATTGGTTCTATAATTTTGCAATTGCAAATTGTGCTTCTATAAACATGCCTGTGCAAGTAATCTTTTTCATATAATGACTTCTTTTCCTCTGGGTAGATACCCAGTAGTGGGATTGCTGGATCAAATGGTAGTTCTACTTTTAGTTCTTTAAGGAATCTCCACACTGTTTTCCATAGTGGCTGTAATAGTTTACATTCCCACCAGCAGTGTAGAAGTGTTCCCTGATCACCACATCCACGCTAACAGGTACTGTTTTTTGACTTTTGATTATGGCCATTCTTGCAGGAGTAAGGTGGTAACACATTGTGGTTTTGATTTGCATTTCCTTGATCATTAGTGATGTTGAACATTTTGCATAAGTTTGTTGGCCATTTGTGTATCTTCTTTTGAGAATTGTCTATTCGTGTCCTTAGCCCAGTTTTGGTGGGATTGTTTGTTTTTTTCTTGGTTCTATAATTTTGCAATTGCAAATTGTGCTTCTATAAACATGCCTGTGCAAGTAATCTTTTTCATATAATGACTTCTTTTCCTCTGGGTAGATACCCAGTAGTGGGATTGCTGGATCAAATGGTAGTTCTACTTTTAGTTCTTTAAGGAATCTCCACACTGTTTTCCATAGTGGCTGTAATAGTTTACATTCCCACCAGCAGTGTAGAAGTGTTCCCTGATCACCACATCCACGCTAACAGGTACTGTTTTTTGACTTTTTGATTATGGCCATTCTTGCAGGAGTAAGGTGGTAACACATTGTGGTTTTGATTTGCATTTCCTTGATCATTAGTGATGTTGAACATTTTTGCATAAGTTTGTTGGCCATTTGTGTATCTTCTTTTGAGAATTGTCTATTCGTGTCCTTAGCCCAGTTTTTGGTGGGATTGTTTGTTTTTTTCTTACTGATTTGTTTGAGTTCATTGTAGATTCTGGATATTAGTCCTTTGTCAGATGTATAGATTGTGAAGATTTTCTTCCACTCTGTGCATTGTCTGTTTACTCTGCTGACTGTTCGTTTTGCTGTGCAAAAGCTCTTTAGTTTAATCAAGTCCCAACTATTTATCTTTTTTTAATTGCTTTTGTTTTGGAGTTCTCGTTCATGAAATCTTTGCCTAAGCCAATGTCTAGAAGGGTTTTTCCAATGTTATCTTCTAGAATTTTTATAGTTTCAGACCTTAGATTTAAGTCCTTAATCCACCTTGAGTTGATTTTTGTATAAGGTAAGAGATGAGGATCCAGTTTCATTATCTTACATGTGGCTAGCCAATTATCCCAGCACCATTTGTTGAAGAAGGTGTCTTTTCCTCACTTTATGTTTTTGTTTGCTTTGTTGAAGACCAGTTGGCTGTAAATATTTAGCTTTATTTCTGGGTTCTCTATTCTGTTCCATTGGTCTATGTGCCTATTTTTATACCAGTACCATGCTATTTTGGTGCCTATGGCCTTATGGTATAGTTTGAAATCAGGTAGTGTGATGCCTCCAGAATTGTTCTTTTTGCTGAGTCTTGCTTTGGCTGTGCAGGCTCCTTTTTGGTTCCATATGAATTTTAGAATTGTTTTTTCTAACTGTGAAGAATGATGGTGGCATTTTGATGGGGAGTGCATTGAATTTGTAGATTGCTTTTGGCAGTATGGTCATTTTCACAATATTGATTCTACTCATCCATGAGCATGCGATGTGTTTCCATTTGTTTGTGCTGTCTGTGATTTCTTTCAGCAGTGTTTTGTAGTTTTCCTCATAGAGGTCTTTTGTCTCCTTAATTAGGTATATTCCTAAGTATTTTATTTTTTTGCAGCTATTGTAAAAGGGGTTGCGTTTTGATTTGATTCTCTGCTTGCTCACTGTTGGTATATGGAAGAGCTACTGATTTGTGTACATTAATCTTGAATCTGGGAAATTTGCCGAATTATTTATTAGTTTTAGGAACTTTCTGGAAAAGTCTTTAGGGTTTTCAAGGTAAACAATCATATCGTCAGCAAACAGTGATAGTTTGACTTCCTCTTTACTGATTTGGATGTCCTTTATTTCTTTCTCTTGTCTGATTGCTCTGGCTAGGACTTCCAGTACTATGTTGAAGAGGAGTGATGTGAGAGGGCATCCTTGTCTTGTTCCAGTTATCAGAAGGAATGCTTTCAACTTTTCCCCATTCAGTGTTATGTTGGCTGTGAGTTTGTCATAGATGGTTTTTATTACACTGAGGTATGTCCCTTGTATGCCAATTTTGCTGAGAGTTTTAATCATAGAGGGATGCTGAATTTTGTCAAATGCTTTTTCTGCATCTATTGAAATGATCATGTGATTTTTTTTAAAAAAAATCTGTTTATGTGGTGTATCACATTTATTGACTTACCTGTGTTAAACCTTCCCTGAATCCCTGGTATGAAACCCACTTGATCCTGGTGGATTATCTTTTTGATACGTTGTTGGATTTGGTTAACTAGTATTTTGTTAAGAATTTCAGCATCTGTGTTCATCAAGGTTATCGATATTGTCTACAGTTTTCTTTTTTGGTTATGTTCTTTCCTGATTTTGATATTAGTGTGATACTGCCTTCATAGAATGAATTGGGGAGAGTTCCTTCTTTCTCTGTCTTGTGGAATATGTCAAAAATATTGGCACCAATTCTTCTTTGAGTGTCTGGTAGAATTCTGCTGTGAATCTGTCTGGTCCTGGACTTTTTTGTTGTTGGCAATTTTTGAATTAACATTTCAATCTCTCTGCTTGTAATCGGTCTGTTCAGGGTATCTAATTCTTTTTGATTTAAGCTAGGAGGGTTGTATTTTCCAGGAATTTGTCCTTCTCTTCTAGATTTTCTAGTTAATGTGCATAAAGGTGTTCATAGTAGACTTGAATGATCTTTTCTAATTTAGTGGTGTCAATTGTAATATCTTCTGTTTTGTTTCTTAATGAGGTTATTTGGATTTTCTCTCTTTTTCCTTGGTTAATCTTGCTAATGGTCTATCAATTGTATTTATCTTTTCAAAGAACCAGCTTTTTGTTTCATTTATCATTTGTATTTGTTGTTGTTGTTTCAGTATCATTTAGTTCTGCTCTGATTTTGGTTATTTTCTTTGATTCTGCTAGGTGCTAGGTTTAGGTTTGGTTTGTTCTTGTTTCTTTTCTTTTTTTTTTTAAGATGGAGTCTCGCTCTGTCACTGCACTGGCGCAATCTTGGCTCACTGCAACCTCTGCCTCCCAGATTCAAGCAATTCTCCTGCCTCAGCCTCCTGAGTAGCTGGGATTATAGGCACACACCGCCATGCCCAGCTAATTTTTGTATTTTTGGTAGAGACGGGGTTTCACCATGTTGGCCAGGATGGTCTTGATCTCTTGACCTCGTGATCCACCCGCCATGGCCTCCCAAAGTGCTGGGATTACACGCATGAGCTACCACGCCTGGCCTGTTCTTGTTTCTTTAGTTCCTTGAGGTCCTTAGACTTTCTAGTTCCTTAGAATGTCAGTTTGTGCTCTTTCAGACTTTTTGATGTAGGGATTTAGGGCTATGAACTTTCTTCCTAGCACCATCTTTGCTTTATCCCAGAGGTTTTGATAGGTTGTGTCATTATTGTCATTCAGTTCTAAGAATTTTTTGATTTCCATCTTGATATCATTTTTCACCCAATGCTCTTTCAGGAGCAGTTTATTCAATTTCCATTTATTTCTATGGTTTTGAAAGTTCGTTTTGGAGTTGATTTCCAGTTTTAATCTACTGTGGTCTGAGAGAGTGCTTGATATAATTTCAATTTTCTTACATTTATTGAGGCTCATTTTATGGCCTATCATATGGTCTATCTTGAAGAAAGCTCCATGCATTGTTGAATAGAATGTATATTCTGTGGTTTTAGATGAAATGTTCTGTATATATTTGTAAGTCCATTTGTTCCAAGGTATAGTTTAAATTCATTGTTTCTTTGTTGACTTTCTGTCTTGATGACCTGTCTAGTGCTGTCAGTGGAGTATTGAATTCCCCACTATTATTGTGTTGCTGTCTATCTCATTTGTTAGGTCTATTAGTAATCATTTTATAAATTTGGGACCTCCAGTGTTAGATGCATATATGTTTAGGATTATGATATTTTCCTGTTGGACAAGGCCTTTTAACATTATATAATATACCTCATTGTCTCTTTTAACTGCTGTTGCTTTAAAGTTTGTTTTGTCTGATGCAAGAATAGCTATCCCTGCTTGCTTTTGGTGTCCATTTGCACAAAATGCCTTTTTCATCCGTTTACTTTAAGTTTATGTGCGTCCTTACGTGTTAGGTGAGTCTCATGAAAGCTTATCCATTTTGCAGTTCTGTATCTTTTAAGTGGAGCATTTAGGCCATTTACAATCAATATTAGTATTGAGGTGTGAGGTACCATTGCATTCATTGTGCTATTTGTTGCCTGTGTACCTTGTTGTTGTTTTTTGTTTGTTTGTTTTTTGTTTTTGCTTTTTAACTTGTATTTTTTGTTTTATAGGTCCTATGTGATTTGTGCTTTAAAGAGGTTCTGTTTGGATGTGTTTCCAGGATTTATTTCAAGATTTAATGCTCCTTTTAGCAGTTCTTGTAGTGGTGGCTTGGCAGGCAAATTCTCTTAGCATTTGTTTGTCTGAAAAATACTGCATCTTGCCTTCATATATGATGCTAACTTTTGCTGGATACAAAATTCTTGGCTGATAATTGCTTTGCTTGAGGAGGCTGAAGATAGGACCCCAATTCCTTCTAGCTTGTAGGGTTTCAGCTGAGAAATCTGCTGTTAATCTTGTAGACTTTCCTTTATAGGTTACCTGGTGCTTTTGTCTCACAGCTCTTAAGATTCTTTCCTTCATCTTAACTTTAGATAACCTGAAGACAATGTGCCTAGGTGATGATCTTTTTGCAATGAATTTCCCAGGTATTCTTTGTGCTTCTTGTATTTGCATGTCTAGGTCTTTTGCAAGGCCAGGAAAGTTTTCCTTGATTATTCCTCCAAATATATATTTCAAACTTTTAGATTTCTCTTCTTCCTTAGGAAAACCAATTCTTCTTAGGTTTGGTCATTTAATATAATCCCAGACTTCTTGGAGGCTTTGTTCATATTTTCTTATTCTTTTTTCTTTGTCTTTGTTGGATTGGGTTACTTCAAAAACCTTGACTTCAAGCTCTGAATTTCTTTATTTTACTTGTTCAATTATATGGCTGAGTCTTTCCAGAGCATTTTGCATTTTTATAAGTGCATTCAATGTTTCCTGAAGTTTTGATTTTTTTAATGCTATCTATTTCTTTGAAGAGTTTTCCTTCACTTCTTGTATCATTGTTTGGCTTTCCTTGCATGGGGCTTTACCTTTCTCTGGTCCTTCCTGATTAGCTTAATAAGTAATCTCCTGAATTCTTTTTCAGGTAAATCAGGGATTTCTTCTTGGTTTGGATTCATTGCTGGTGAACTAGTGTGATTTGTATGGGGTGTTAAACAGCCTTGTTTTATCATTTTACCAGAGTTTGTTTTCTGGTTCCTTCTCATTTGGGTAGGCTCTGTCAGAGGCAAGGTCTAGGGCTGAAGGCTGTTGTTCAGATTCTTTTGTCCCAAAGGGGTGTTCCTTTGATGTAGTACTCTCCCCCTTTTCCTATGGATGTGGCTTCCTGTGAGCTGAGCTGCAGTGATTGTTGCCTGTCTTCTGCACCTACCCAGCAAATCTACCCAGTTCCAGGCTGGTATTGTCTGCATAGAGTCCTTTGATGTAACCTGTCTATGGCTCTTTCAGCTGTGGATACCAGCACAGTATTTGTGGTATCTCCCGGATCCTGCAGGAGCAGTCTGCTTCCTTCAGAGGGTCTGGGGGGTCCTCTTGGGATTGCTGGTTTGTTCTTGCAGTCAATTTGGAGCTAGAATTCATGACACGAGCTTCTGCATGCTGCTGTGTCCATCCATGTCAGAGCTGCAATCTAGTTCTGCCTCCCATCCGCCATGATCTCGACATGAGTGATTCTTAGCGTTGATCTGTTTTCGTAGGTTTTCCCAATATAGTATACAAGGAGAAAATGGTAGAATAAAAGATTCCAGGTTTAAATGCTTCCTTCCATCATTTATTATCTGTATGATCATACTCAAGGAACAAAACTCTTCCCAAGTTTCTATCCTATCATCTTTGAGAAAGGAATGTTCAAGACAGTAGACTGGATCTCCCAAAATGAAGGCTTGGCATCAGGGGACAAGGAGATGTGGAAGGGAGGAATAAGCCTGCTCAAAACTGTGTGGTTTTAATGAAGTCCCTTCCCTTCTTGGAAGCTAAGGTCCCATATGTGTGCAGTGAGGGCTTGTACCCAGCTTAGGTAACCTGTAACTCACTGTAGCAGTTTTTATATAAATGATCCCAAGAGAAGGCCATATGTTAAAGAATAAAAGAACCAGAGAAAGCCTAGGAACTGAGCCACAGGAAATTATGTTTAGAGACTATTTGTTGCAGGGAGATGCATGGGGAAATAACAAAATCAATAGCAACTTTAGGAAAACTGCTCCACAGCTTCAGGGCTGTCTGGAGCATAGACAATCACATCCTGACCTTTTGACTTTTGAAGAATTTCCTTAATTACTACAAAATAGATCCTGAAGTCAGCCAGTGGTCTCAGTATAGAGTGACTACATGGCAGCAACTTTGATAGTCACTTTGTTTATCTTCTCATTCATATTTGCCACATTTTCCATGGTGAAAGTAGGACGACCAGGGAATTTAGAGTGATAGGGGCTGGTTTCTAGTTCCTGCTCCACAATAATGAGACTGAATTCTTCTTAGCTCCCTTCATTCTATTCAGCAAGCAGCCAGTATAGTAAAGAAGGAAGCTTTCCAGGCCTCTCTTCTCCATGCACCCGTGCTTCCATCCTGCCTTCTTTCTCTACCACCTGCTCAGCTGTTCTATCTGATTCCCCAGAGTGTACCAAGTAGTCTTGCGTTAAGTGTCATGCATACCCTCCGGGACAAAATTTGGGGCCCTCGGCAACTATGGGTATTCCAAAATCATTTTTCATATGATACGTCTGAAAAAACATTGATCTCCCTCTTGATCTTGTGAATTCTATTCTCCCTGCATCAGGCCTTGTTAAGCCTTCTATTCCGTCTTTCTTACTTTTGTATGCATCTATTATTACACTGTATTCTAATTACCTGTTTACTGGTCTTCACTTGCACAAACTTCTCGAGTTCTTTGATGGCAAGACCTGGCTCTGGCCATCCTTGCAGCAAGGTGCCTGGTATAAGACATGGAAAAAGGAGAAGGTGCTGGGCTTGCTGACTGGGGAGTGAAGGCATAGGCTGTGATTCTGACCCCACTGACTGATGGTGAGCCCAATCTCCTTGACAGTTAAGGAATTCTGCACCTTCCACAGGCTCTAGTTTGGAGCTCCATTCCAGTTTGTGGGGAGGGACTTTCCCCTTTGGATGCAAATCCCCATCTGGACCACATTCCACTGCCTCAAGTGTAGATAAATACAGGAGTTGATAAGCTGACTTTTTGGACATGGGCTCAGACTGAGGAATCTAAAGGCAAATGGAAGATGAGATACTGACTATTTCAAGCTGCCATGTCAAACACACACACACACACACACACACACACACACACACGCAGACACACACCCATATCCATCCAAATCCAAAGGACACTGAAGCAATTCACAGCATTGCTGAAGAAATCTCTCATAATGGAACAGGAGGCTGGCTCACTTAGGCAAAGACCAAGCAAGTTTCACGGGGTAAAAGAAAGGGACATCCCCTTCACATCCTTTCGATTTGAGAAAATTCAAGTGATTTAGCCTTGAAGCTAGCACAAGAGGCTGTGCTTGGGATCAAATTAATACGTTACCTAAGTCCTTAACTAATACTCACTAAACACTCATTCTGCCTTCGTCTCTGAGAATTGAGAAGTGGAAAGGATCTCACAGGACTGGGAGAGACAGCCAGTTATAATGCCATGTGTTAAGTGCTATAATAGGGAGAACATGGCATGATGTAGAGGACCTTCCCTCATGGCCTGGGGAAGGAAGAAGTAGGAACTGAGCTGAGTTTTGTGGAATGAATAAACAATCCTCAGATAGAGAGGGTAGAGTGAGGGGGAGAAGTGTTCCATGCAGTAGGAAGGCCTGGACAAAGGCATGGGGATAGAAAATCTAGCAAATTGGGGAAATGGTCTTTTAAAATTACAGTGTAAAGTCTATTGGTAATTTTCAGCATGATTGCAAAATGTTTAAGAGAGTATATATATTGAATGTAAGCTAGACTTCCTTCCTATAGAAGGTAAATGGTTGCAGAGCATTATATTTGTGTTTTTTAATCCAACTTTTGTTAAAGAGTTATTTTTACCATTAAAATGCATCCTGAATGCACACAAATTTAGGGCATTCGGATAAAATAACTGGTGAATTCTAGAGGAAAATTTCATTTCCAAGATAGTTTTACAAAAACATATCAAAACGATTGTTACAAACTGGTGAACAGAAAGGTGGGAACATTGTTTTTTTCTTTTGAAGCAAATCCTGAAGGGCAGCATTTTCCCGTTTCTCATTTTAAAGAAAGAATAGCTCTCATTTCTGTGACTTCATCTAACATCTCAAAAGGACACACTAAAGGAATATGCTTAGAAGTTGGCAAGCAGGCTTAGTGTCTTAGGGAGGAAATCTATGACATTTGAGGACTTCCATGCAGCTGCTGTCCAAACCACAGTAAGCCTGATAAACCATAAGTTAAGCTGACCTCCTGCTGATATACTTGGGACACCATCAGAATCTATTTCCAAATATTTCAGAAGGGACTATGTGGAACCCTCTGACTTCTGGAGCATCAAATTGAATGGAGAACCTGTTTTTTATTATGGTGGGGAATGAAAAAAATAATGTTTAACTATTCCGTGACTTTAATGGAACACAGATTTGGTTTGTCTTGGAAGTAACTGTTCAGCTTTATAATTACAATTTGCTTGCAGCGTCAGTGAAGGCACACAGTGGTCCAAACCACAGAAGCAAAGAAGAAAGGGGACACGCACTGAGATACATGTGTGTGTACATGTATAGACATACACACACATACATCACCCATTGGTTCATTTGCAATTCATGACACTCTGGAGCTGGGAGGATTTTTTTTCCAAAAGGCCACATCCGTTCCCTGACAAACTCATAAATCATTTTATTTCTCTACTATAAAGCAAAACTCATTTTTAGAACCAGCATGATCGTTGAGTCTCTGTTCATTTGGCAAATGCATCTCATGCTGAAATAAACCTGCTGTCAAGTTTGACAAGAAGTCCACATTCTCTGAATGTATGCACTTTGCAATGTTCATCTAGAGGCATACCATTTTGGATAATGCCCTCAGGGAGCTGCTTTTGCAGGGGTGCTAGACTCAGCATTTAGTTCACCCCTTAGGCTCCTACCAATGTAGCCCTTTCACTAGGTTTAAGGGCTTTCAAGTTTCACCCAAGGCTTAAATGTGATAGTAGAGTCTGGAAAGAAGCCAAATGGGGCAGGGGAAATGAAGCAGATCCCAGCTAATGAGGTTCTGCCAAGCACCACATGTTAATTCTGGGGCTTTTACTGCTCTCTTTTAGAAACTATAATCCTAGGCTGACTGAATATTGCAGCAAGGATGTGGCTGTTGGCTGTAAAGTATTCAGTGTCCCATGTTTCATCAGCTGGGCCTTCGTACTCACCATATTCTCTCCCTGAAAAATGCATCCTCCATCTTTGCATGGCTGTCTCCTTCTCATTCTTTAAGTCTCAGCTCATTTAATTTTGATAATCATTCATTGAGTTCAGTGTCATTATTATCACCTTTTAAAAGATCAAGAGACTGGGCTTAAAGAGTCCAGATAGTTTGATAACTGGCTAGTAACTAGTAGAGACAGGATTCTAACGCCGTGGGTTTGAACTTGGAGCCCATATTCTTAAAGATTACAATGTTGCTTAGTTGTCTGCTCTAAAACATACCTCAGGCGAGTGTATAACGAAAATGTGTTGAAAATTTCTACTCCCTCAAAAGCAATTTTACTTTTTCAGAATGCTTTTTATGCTCTCCATTGTTGGATCCTCTGCAGTGGGGTTCATTGAAGGATTCCTGAAGGAAACAAAGCTTGAGTTGGTATAGAAAAGATATTCCATACAAAGAAATGGAACACCAGGAAAAAGGGCACATGTCTGTGGAATAGCAAGAATTGTTGAGAAAGCTACTCAAAGAAATTCCGTATTATTTGAGAATTATAATGAGGAGAGTGATAGAAGCTACGGCCAGAGAATCTGACACGAACACGCATAAGACGTAAGATGCCAAGTCAAGTTGCCTCCAACCCAGGAGACAATGCAGTGATTGTAGGCAGCAGGGTGACATGGTCAGGCTTGCCTTTTAGGAATATCACTATGGCTGCCATGTGGCGAATGGGTTGGTGCAGGCAAGGCTAGAGGAAGGAAGACCTTTTAGGAACATTCTACAATACAGCAGGTAAAAGATGTTGTGAACCTGAAGCTGGGCAGTGACAGTAGACAGGGTGGGGATGGGTTTGACTTATGAAAATGTAGAAGGCAAGGTTGATACGACTTGCATTAGGGAGATGGGAAGCATAAAAGGTGAATTTCCCCAGTTTCTGGCTCATGTTCCCTGAGTGGATGATGGTGCCACTCTCGAGGAGATAGAACCAGGTTTAGTGAAGAAAACGATAAGCGACAGTGGTTTAGTACATGATGGGACACAATGGGACAAGTGTCCATTGTGCCCCTACACATGAGGTGCTGGGGAGTTGACCACACTGGGAAGGTGATTTAGAATTCATAAGCCTATATGAGTTTGTTGAAGCCATCACTTCAGAGAAGTGTGTAGAGAGAGAAGAGTTGAGTTCTTAGATCCTTGGGTGCACAGCATTTATAGGGTCGTCAGAACAGGTGACAGGTGAACTCACGGTAGAGACTTGAACTCTGAATAAAGCAGGGCACCTAACAGCATGAGGTCCCTTTGGTAGCCTGCAGCTTCTCTTCCTTCTTTGAAATACAAATCAACTTCTTTTGGGGGATGAAGAACCAGAATTAATGTAAATCTATCAGTTTTCTGAGCATCAATTTTTCCAATTGTTGGGACTTCTATTAAGTCTAACAATAGAGGACATAAAATATATACTGAAAAGTTAAAACTGCTTTTGAGGGAGTGGAAATTTTCAGTATGTTTTTCTTAGCAAAACCCACAGGATTGAAGTTCAATTTAAATAACACAAACATTTTGAATGCAATAGCTGTTCATTTATTTATTTATTTATTTTTTTATCAATTTGGCTCCATATTTCTATGGTAGTAACTTTCACAAAATTCTGGCCTTTAATTGTGACAGTACATCCAATGTTAAATAGAGAATGGAGTAGAGAGATGTCTTAGTCTGTGTTGCTATGAAGGAATATCTGAGGCTGGGTAATGTATAAATAAATGAGGTTTATTTGGCTCATAGTTCTGTAGGATCTGCAAGAAGGATAGCCCTAACATCTGCTTCTGGTGAGGGCTTCAGGCTTCTTCCACTTATGGTGGAAGGGGAAGGGGAGCCGGCATGTGCACAGGTCACATGGCAGGAGAGGAAGCAAGAGAGAGAGGAGGAGGTACCAAGAACTTTTCAACAATCAGTTCTTTCAGGAACTAAGAGTAAGAGCTCACTCAAGTGAGAACAACATCAAGCCATTCAAGAGGGACCAATCCCATGACCCAAATACCTTCAACCATACCCCACCTCCAACATTAGGGATCAAATTTCTACATGAGACTTGGTGGGGCCAAACCAAATCCAAACCATGCAGAGGAAAAGGAGATTTCTTTCTTTTTCCATTAACCACTCAAATGTTTGGTTTATGCAATGCTACTTTCTAGCTAGGCTTCATTTGCCCTTAGCAAATTTAACAAAGGCTGAATACATACTTGCTATCTCCCTGGAGCTATGCTAGGTGCTGTGATGGGCAATGTTTCCTTTAAGATTCACAAATGGGCCAGAGAGCGTTTAGAATGCTTTTGTCCATTTGATAAAGAAATTGAGGTTGTAGGAAATGAAGTGATTTGTTCAGGTTTACTCAGTGAGTTAGAGGAAGGCAAGGATTTGAACAGGTGTGCACACACATACACATACATTTCAGATTCTAAGTCTTTTGAGTTTTTTTTCTTTTAATACAACTGCTCTGTTTCCAATTCTAAAATATGGTTCACATCTTGCTGGGTTTTTAAAAGTTGAATAAGTCTTTTCTCTGTTTTAACTCCTTAGCTCCCAATTCCATTAAACAAATGCTCAAAAAAGAGAAATCAGTGAATATGACCTTCATAAAATAATCATTTCTAAATCATCTGTGCAAATTGTTCTGGTCTACACATTTAAGTCTTATGAGAGATCATTTTGATTACCAGTCAAAGGGAAATAAATGGGTGGTATGTAAAATTTAGTATCCGTGATTTTTCTCATCAGTGTCCTTTAAATACATCCACATTATTTCTGAGGTTTTAAAACAAGGCAGCTGGGCACAGCACGCTTCAGTAGGATGGTCCTTTGTGGCTGTAGAAATGAGCCTTGGCTAACATAAGCCTGTGTGGTTCCAATACCTAAGTAGATCCCTATACATAACTCAGCAAAGCACACATAGTTGTTATTCAATTGTTATTCACTTTTTTGTCTACTTTTATTTCATTTCCTAGGAAACTGAGTGGACATTGAGTCTGTATATGGGAAGGGAATTCTTGTATTTTCTAACCAGGTTTGCCAGGACCTAAGAACAGATAATAGGGGGGGAAAAAAGGAAAATTGTCCCCCATGTATCCAATACACTAATAAATTGCACCAAATACACCAAACTTTGGATGAACAAAGTAATTTTTAGAAAACCATGGCCGGGCGCGGTGGCTCAAGTCTGTAATCCCAGCACTTTGGGAGGCCGAGGCGGGCGGATCACGAGGTCAGGAGATCAAGACCATCCTGGCTAACACGGTGAAACCCCGTCTCTACTAAAAAAATACAAAAAACTAGCCGGGCGAGGTAGCGGGCGCCTGTAGTCCCAGCTATTCGGGAGGCTGAGGCAGGAGAATGGCGTAAACCCGGGAGGCGGAGCTTGCAGTGAGCTGAGATCCGGCCACTGCACTCCAGCCTGGGCGGCAGAGCGAGACCCCGTCTCAAAAAAAAAAAAAAAAAAAAAAAAAAAAGAGAAAACCAAATAGGGATTGTCTAGGGAGAATAAGAAGACATACTGTTTGTCCAGTGTATTTATTGGCATGGCACATTTTGATTGATTACCTACTGTAAGCTAGGCCCTCTGCTAGACATTGGAGGCATAAAAATAAACAAGACAGATGTGTTTACTCTTGCTAGTGCCTACTAAGTGCCACATGTTTTCTATCAAGTTTTCTATTCATAGTGGTCATAGATATTAGCAGTGGCTCAGATGTTTGATGCTTGATCCCTCAGAAGCATCTCTGAGTAGGCAATCAAGCACTTAATTTAAATGGAGGCTTTTTCTTTTTAAATGTTTTTGTACAACATAGCTACTGATAGAGAAACTATGCAATAAGATCTGACACATAGCCAGATGCCATGGCTCACGCCTGTAATCCCAGCACTTTGAGAGGCTGAGGTGGGAGGATTACTTGAGGTCAGGAGTTTGAGACCAACCGTCTCTACTAAAAATACAAAAAAAATTTC
This sequence comes from Rhinopithecus bieti, assembly GCF_001698545.2. Lineage (NCBI taxonomy): Eukaryota > Metazoa > Chordata > Mammalia > Primates > Cercopithecidae > Rhinopithecus > Rhinopithecus bieti. The sequence goes on from NW_016806456.1 coordinate 743,716, forward strand.
CTGGGCGTGGTGGTGCATGACTGTAGTCCCAGCTACTCAGGAGGCTGAGGCAGGAAAATCACTTGAAATTGGGAGGTGAAGATTGCAGTGAGCCAAGACCGCGCCACTGCACCACTCCAGCGTGGGTGACAGAACAAGACTCTGTCTCAAAAAAAAAAAAAAGACAAAAGATCTGATATATAGGTAGGGGAAAAGAGATTGAGATGGGGAACCAAAGTATAAATACTTGGACTTAGCTGATGCATTTAAGAAGTAAAGAAGAACCGCAAAATATGATGAGGGTTACTATAGGCCTCAAACCAGAAATTCTTCTTTACTCACCTGCAGCAGGTTCCTGAATGCCATCCTTATTATTAAAACTAATACTATCTAGAAAATTATTGCAATAATGGCTAGAATCTATTGAGTATCTATTATATGTAGGTCCTGTCCAAAGTATTCTACAAACATGATGTCATATTATTAACCTTCAGAACATCCCAGTGATGTGGGCATGATTATCTCTCTACCAATGAGATTAAGATCAGTGACGTAGAATGGCTGTACCATGGTCATGTAGCTACTGTGCCTCCCAAATTTTTGCTTCCCAAGGTGCTGCCCTTCAAAACTCACCATTGTGTATAGTTGACATTATTAAGACATTCTCCTGTGGCAACATTTTCCTGTTTTCTCCTCTTTCGTATTTCAACTGGCAGGCCAGCCAAAGGCATTATCTCTTCTCATGAAATGAGATATATCGCCTAATTTAAGCTGGTCTGTATCACTGTGCTATGGGCATCATTCCTATTTTATTAATGTAGGTAAGAGGTTTCAGAGTTCTAGTAATTTGCCCAAGGTCATATGGCTGTAAAGAATTATTTTAGGACAAGAAAATGAGATTTTGCTTTGAAGATGGAAGGTTGGCTGGAAACCTCATCTCTGTGTCTTACCACCTGTATTAGTTTTCTGTTGCTGTGTAACAAATTATTGAAAAACTTAGCAGCTTAAAAGAACACACATATATTATCTCACAGTTTCTGTGGGTCAGAAATCTGGGAAGAGTTTAGCTGGGTCCTCTGGCCTCTCACAAGGCTAGAACCCAGGTGTCATGGACATCTCAAGGCTCAATGGAGGTGAGATCTGCTTCCAAGAGCACTCAGTCGTTGTTGGCAGGATTTAGTTCCTGATGGGCTGTTGGCCAGAGGCCACCCTCGGTTCCTTGCCATGTGGGTCTCTTAATAAGACAGCTCATAACATAGCAGCAGGTTCCAACAGAGTGAGCAAGCAAGTGAGAGAGGAAGAGAGAGAGCAAGAGAGAGAAAAAGCAAGATGGAAGTCACAGTCTTTTATAACCTAATCTGGGAAATTACATCCCATCACTTTTGCTGTGTCCTGTTTACTAGCTAAAAGTCACTAGGTCCAGCCCACACAAAAGGGCAGCAAATTACATAAAGGTGTGAATACCAAGAAGCAGAAGTCATTGAGGGTCATTTCAGAAGCTGCCTACCATCCTGTCTGAGCTGGTTGAATTTACTTAACCTCATTTTTAAATTTAAATGTAAACTTTTTATTTAACTGTTAATCTTAGGAGTACATGTGCAGGTTTGTAATACAGGTAAACTTGTGTCATGGGTGTTTCTTGTACAGATTATTTCATCACCCAGATACTAAGCCTACTACCCAATAGTTATTTTTTCAGATCCTCTCCTTCCTCCCACCCTTTACTCCCCAATAGGCCCCAGTATCTGTTATTCCCCTCTATGTGTCCATGTGTTCTCACCATTTAGCTCCCACTTATAAATAAGAATATGCAGTATTTGGTTTTCTGTTTCTGCATTAGTTTGCTAAGGATAATGGCCTCCAGCTCCATCCATGTTCCTGCATAGGGCATGATCTCATTCTTTTTTTATGACTGCATAGCATTCCATGGTATATAGGCACCACATTTTCTTTATCCAGTTTATTATTCATGGGCATTTAGGCTGATTCCATGTTTTTGCTATTGTAGTAGTGCTGCAATGAACATACATGTGTATGTGTCTTTATGACAGAATGATTTATATTCCTTTGAGTATATACCTAGCAATGAGATTGCTGGGTCAAATGGTATTTTTGTGTTTAGGTCTTTGAGGAATCCTCACACTGTCTTCCACAATGATTGAACTAATTTACACTCCCACCAACAGTATAAAAGCATTCCTTTTCCTCCACAACCTCGCCAGCATCTGTTATTTTTTGACTTTTTATTAATAGTCACTCTGACTGGTGTGAGATGGTACCTTATTGTGGTCTTGATTTGCATTTCTCTAATGATAAGTGATGTTGAACTGTTTTTCATATGATTGTAGGCCACATGTATGTTTTCTTTTGAAAGTGTCTGTTCATGTCCTTTGCCCACTTTTTAATAGAATTTTTTTGTTTTTTTTTCCTTGTAAATTTGTTTAAGTTCCTTATAGATGCTGGATATTAGACCTTTGTCAGATGCCTACTTTGCAAACATTTTCTCCCATTCTGTAGGTTGTCTGTCCACTCTCTTGATAGTTTCCTTTTGCTGTGCAGAAGCTCTTTAATTAGATCCCATTTGTCAATTTTTGCTTTTGTTGCAATTGTACTTAACCTCTTTTAACCTTGGTTTCCCCATACTTAAAGTCAGAATAATATACCCATTGCACTGTTACTGTGGAAATTAAACAACTTGGACTATAGAAAGCCCTTGGTCTCCAATTTTTGCTTGTTAAATTATTACAATTGTCATCATTTGGTTGATATCCTAAGTAGGAGAGCCAGAATCTGAACCCAGATAATGTGTGTGATTTTAATCCATGCTGTCTCCTCCTACACGGTGTTGCCTTTGGCCTGAAGTAATATATTCTGAGATGGGTTCTCATTTTCTAAGATAATTTGCTTAAAATAGTCTAAGAAGAGTCATCTATCCTTGTGTCATGTGTCAAGGGAGAGGCAAGGTGATTTTTCTTTTTTTTTGCTTTAACAACTATAAATTTGAAGAAGCCTTCATATGCAAGGTTTTCTTTGTGCAAGTGTTTAGCTCATCTCATAAGACATTTTAATGTTAACAGGGCTCCCACAGGGGCAATATAATTGATACAATACTCTTCCAAAGCTGTTCTAAACATTGCAGTCACCCGAGTACAGTAATATATCTTCCCGGTGTCAGAAAGCGCAGAGTGGTTACTGAACTCCAACTTGCTTGACTCTCAGATGGCTTCTTTGAAGATGAATCTTAATGGGGAGGCTGACGTTGGAGCCATGGGAGCAAGTCTGATGAATGTGCTGGAAGTGCCACAGTGGCCTTTCAAATGCCTGAATGTCACTGGGGGAAATAAAAACGCTAAGGAGAATTAATGTGATAGGCAAGTGCTGTCGGTGAGCCATCTCGGAATCACGGGCTTGGGGTTTCAGCAAAACCACATAGTGTGGTGAAAAGACCATGGGCTTCAGAGTCAGCCAGAGAAAGCTGAATTTGAGTCCAAGTTCTGCCTCTTTCTAACTGGGTGGGACCTTGAGACAATATTTTAACTTCTCTAAAACTTTCAGCTACTTGCTCTATAATGCCAGGTAATAATAACTGTATCACAAGGTTGCATGAGTGTCAGGGATCACAACAAAGGTGCTTTATACATTTTAGTTCTCCTCTTCCTCTTAGAGCTTGCTTTTTAATTCAGTGGTGGCAAATACTTAACGACTGCCTCTCCCAAGGGTAAGAGGGGGACCGCTGATCTGTAGCCTTTGCCTCTTTCCGTGATGTAAACATTTCACCATGCTGATATTGAGCTACCAACTGGAAGTCAGGGAATACTGTTACAGTCTCTGTTCAACTTTCTCTCTCTCTTTCCTGCAGATTTATGTCTTTTTATTTAATTATTTAGAAATGGGATCTTGCTATGTTGCCCAGGCTGGTCTCAAACTCCTGGCCTCAAGCAATTCTCTTGCCTCAGCTTGCCAAAGTGTTGGGATTACAGGCAGGAGCCACCATGCCCAGCCCTGATTTATGGCTTTTGTTGGAGCCATAACCCATTCTCTTGCCTCAGCTTGCCGAAGTGTTGGGATTACAGGCAGGAACCACCATGCCCAGCCCTGATTTATGGCTTTTGTCGGAGCCATAACCCATTTTTGTAAAATAAAATAATGTGTGTTCCCTTCCTCCCACCCCCAGCCCCTGAGTGGACCACACCACCTTAAGGGTAAGTCTTGGTAGCAGGTGGCACCTTTGTCCAGAGAAAAAGGCAACTCTTTCTCCATTCCTCTGAAAGCATGTGGCCCTAAGTTAAAGCATATGGCTTGGCAAGAGGAACATGGGCTGGATTTCAGTGCCCTCTCACTGTCTTGGCTGGGCACCCTTGTGTAGGACACAACCTTTCAACTCTATCTGGTGGCCTTGCCTTTTGTGGTTTCCCTTTCTAATGTACAATGCCCTCTCTGCCTTTGACAAAGTAACTGCTCATTAACAAGCTACACCTCCCAAAATAAGCAAATAAGCTCCTTTTCCCCATTTTCATTGCTTCCCTGAACAAGGAAGAAGGTAAATCTGTCATGTCTCAGTATTTTGTTTAGGGCAGAAATATGTATTCAGATGTGAGCGTGTTGTAGGAGTTGTAAGGTTGGAGAGAAGAAATCAGAAGGTGTGTGAAATTTTCCCGATCATTAAAAGAGTTGTTTGGGAGTTGGCTGTTGGCCTAATCATTGAGATTCCTTCTAGTTCAGGGACAATGGCTTACATCTGAACCATACAGGACAGATTACAAACCACTTTCAGAAATGTTATCTCATTTGGAACACACCTCCTGAGGTCAGTAGTGGTAATTATCAGATTTAATAGATGAGGAAATTGAGGCTCAGAGAAGTTAATGTCAGAGAATATTAAAACTGGGCCTCAAACCAGGGTCTCCAAGCTATAGGTTCCTGGCTTTTTTGATGCATTATTTTTGTTCTATTATTAACTCATCTCTCTAGACTCTTTTTCGTGACTGGGCTTTCTCATTAGAACCACAAAATATAGAAAATAATTTGAGGCTGGTCCTGGTGGCCTGTAATCCCAGCATATTGGGAGGCAGACACAGGCTGAATAGTTGAGGCCAGGAGTTTGAGACCAGCCTGAGCAACATGGCAAAACCCCATCTCTACAATAAATACAAAAATTAGCTGGGCGTGGTGGCGCTTGCTTATAATCCCAGCTACTCCGGAGGCTGAGGTGGGAGGATCACTTGAGCCTGGGAAGGCAAGACTGTAGTGAGCTGAGATCATGCCACTGCACTCAGCCTGGGCAGTAGAGTGAGACCCTGCCTCAAAAAAAAAAAAAAAAAAAAAGAGAGAGAACATAAATTGAATAGCTATTATCTCCATTCTCCTAAGGTTGCATCTAGGGCATTCTAGATACACTGGAGAGAAATTCATTCACTACAAACAATGGATGCCTTAGGGCAATTGGGCTTAATTCTCTTGCCAAACCCTGGTTGAGAAAAACTGTTTAATCCATGACTACATGCTTCACTACCTCTTACCACCAACAAAACCTAGGGTGACCTATTCAGGCCTGTGCTCAAAGACATTTTTCTTCTACTCCACTGCTCCTTCTCAACTCTTACTGGCCAACACCCAATTCTCTTTCAGGACATATGAGATAAAGTTATGCTCCTGGAAGATGTCTTGGGTTATATGTGTAAGAATGATGATCTGGGTTTCTGTGTGATCTTGAGCAAGATTTTACATCTCTGAGTCTCAAGTTCTTCATCTGACTACTTCTGTCCAAAGCCACATTCAGAAGTCACGGTGAACACTCAGGAACAGCAACACAGGGCAAGGCGTGCTGCCTTCATCTACTGTGCAACAGTGGGGGATTCAGGGACAGAACACAGGCGCAGCCTGGTAAAGAAACCGGCATGGAAACAACTTATGATAACTGTAGTAAAAGAGGGAACCCAGGGCACAAGCCTATGGAAGAAGGCATGTGTGGGAATCTGGGGAGCCTCAATAAGGAGAGGGATTTTTGAGCCATGTGGTAAAGGAAAGGCAGGGGTTTACCAGAAAGGGTGGGGATTTGGGGGCAGGGGATCAATAGACTCGTTGAGGAGGTGGTTGCCTGTAACCCAGGGTGAATGCCATGACGTATAAGGAAAGAGAGTGGGGTGCTGTTCAAGAAACGAGAAAGCACAAACATGATGGAGAGCAAAAAGGGATGCCTTAATTACTGATACAGCAACCTATGCCAACCCCAAAAGCATCTTATTAAATGGAGGACAGTAGACACAAAAGGCTACCCGCTCTGTGACTCCACGTAAATTAAATCTGGAAAAGGCTAATCTGTAGCAAGTAAAAGCACAACAGCAGCTTCCAGGAGCCAGAGTAGGGGAGTGAGTTGGTTGCACAGGAAAGGAAGAGAATTTGGGGGGTAACTGAGGTGTACTTTATCTTGATTTTGTTAGTGACCACATGACTGTGTGCATTTGTCAAAACCCATTGACTTGTATATTTCAAAACAGTAAATTTTACTGTGTATAAATTACCTCCTTAATAAAGCTAATTAAAAAAAAACAAATATCTATAGGAGGGAGAGGATTGGGACTTGGATGTAGGAATAAAAGGAAACAAGTGAAATGAGAGAGAGATGAAATAAATAAAATAAAATAAAAGCTGTGAGAGGTGTATCTTTGTCTTGCTTTTACATGTTTTGTTTTGTGAGACAGGGTCTCAAAACCAGCAGGGGTCTCAAAGTCGCCCAGGCTGAGTGCAGTGGCGTGATCTTGGCTTTCTACAGCCTTGAACTCCTGTGTTCAAACAATCCTTCCACTTCAACTTCCCGAGTGGATGGGACTATAGGTGTGCACCACCACCCTTGGTAATTTTTTTTTGATTTTTTGTAAAGAAGGGGTCTCACCATGTTCCCCAGGCTTTATTTTTCCCTTAATATGTATGCTTTTTCCACATTAAGTATGCTGATGACTTCAGTTCTTTCATTATAACCTGATGTGTTTATTCCCTTTTGTTTTATTCAGAAACACCAATGAAGTGTCGCTGTTCTTTGTCTTACAGATGTACCATTTTTTCTTTCCTCATTCTTCTCTCACTTCCCCCTTTTTATTTCTTCTGCATTTTTCAAGAGATGTATTTCCAGTCAATGTTTAAAGTAGTCAGAGGGGAAAGGGAAAATTACAGCCCGGAATTCACACAATTTCGATTTTGTCCTTTACTGCTTCTAAAGCAAATTTTAAGGCTACGATTGCATTTTACTTTTTTTCTAGAATTTTCTTATTTTATCCAGCTCCCATTTATTTATGCCTGACTCTGAACCCATATCTGAGAAAGCAATTAAGTAGAGGAGATTCCTGTAGGTGACAAATTTTTCCAAATTTAGAACAGGTATTTGACTGTTTTACTGTGGTCTCATCTTGTATCTTTTACTTTATAGCCCAAGTTTCTCTAGAATTTTATTGAGAGTACAAAGTAGATACAGTTCTTTTTTTATATATAAAACATTTTTTCTCAAGTATATGTGCTTTCTTTGCCTCTGTAGTACTAAATTATCTATTATTATCCCTATAATTTGTATTTCACTGGGAACATTCCCAATATTGATTTAGTCAGCCTTGCATATGGGTGAATGGAGACCTTTGCTTCCCTTTCATCCTCGAACAAAGGCGAATGAGTGGCCCAGGTTCCCCTGACTCTTCACCTGGTTCCTCACATCACAGGCTGCAGGGTGAGTGGACATGTTTATTTCCAGTCAATGTTTAAAGTAGTCAGAGGGGAAAGGGAAAAGAGCTGAAGCTCTGAGCCATCTCATCTTCACTTGCTCTTTGTATTTGTTTAAATCATTGATCCAAAGGTCACCTTTGTCGCATCTGTTTTTTTATTCAATCTTGTTTCTTGTCCACGTACAAGGTGTAGCAGTAACCAGGTACCACAGCTTTGTGAATAGAGGAAAAGTCATCTCCTTTCCTAATTTCTGGTAAAGCTGCTGCCTCAGAACTCTGATAATTCCCACAAAAGCTCTGAATACAAAGCTTCCTGTGTATCCTGTGTCCCCTTTTTGCCTTTCTCCATTTGGAAATGTGGGGGGCCTGCATCAATAGCCTTCATTTATTTGCTTTCTCCAACGTAGGATTGACCAGTTACTTCTCACCAATTTCCTTCCAATTTTAGTCCCATCTAGCAGAAGTCTGGGATATAGAGATGGGATTGCCCCTAAAACTCCATGAACACAGCCTTTTTTCTAATTCTTAAAAAATGATCTGGCCAGGCATGGCACTCATGCCTATAATCCCAGTACTCTGAGAGGCTGAGGAGGGTGGATCACTTGAGCCCAGGAGTTAGAGACCAGCCTGGGCAACATGGCCAAACCCCGTCTCTACAAAAAAAAATACAAAAGTTAGCTAGGCATCGTGATGGGTGACTGTGGTCCCAGCTACTCAGGAGATTGAGGTGGGAGGAACGCTTGAGCCCAGGAGGTCAAGGCTGCAGTTAGCTGCTACTGCACTCAGCCTGAGTGACAGCATGAGACCCTGTCTCAAAAAGAAAAAAAAAGGTAATAATTTGATAATTTCAGTAGAGATGTAGGAAGTGAGAAGTTACATCCTCTTTTCCAGTTACCATCTTCCTTGGTATTAAATACTACAGAGAAATAAAGAAAAGGAGTATACATTTCCACCTCCCACTGGAAAACGTGTATTGGGGATGAGGAAGGCTTTTAGAGCTTTACATATTCTTTTCTCTGGATGCCTATTTAGTGTATCTGTCAATAAGATTAGTCCAAACATAAGTGAAAGAGTCCATTTAAATGTCGGTTCTATTATAGATAAATTGTTTTCATTCTACTAGACTGGGAAAAAACAAAAAGCAGTCCGTATTATTATTATAATTGCTTTTAGAAGCTTTTAAAACTGTCTCCCACCATTCCAGTGGGATCCAAGCCTTATTCCCTTTTTTGTATTACAAGCAGTGCAACACAGGTTATAGGAAGCCCTTACAGGTATACCAGGGAGGGTGTGCAATATAACCTATCCTTCAAGTTCTCTAAGCATCCTTTTATACCTATGTAACCATCTCTACAATAAAGAGGTTTTAGGGAGAGTTTGTGGAGCCACAAAATTGCATGTACCCATATTCCTTAGGATGAAACAGTGTTTAAGTGGAATATTTTCTACAGAAATGACTATGAGTCTTCCATTGTGTTTTGAGAAATACTGACTCTGTTCCTGGACACATCTGATTGGAAAAATCACTGGGCTGGAGGGAGGCCAGCTACTTCTGGGATGTCTTCCTGGGAACTTTGACCAATGGGGACATTTTGTACTGAGTGGTAGCAAATTGGGCCAATGGAAACCTCTTTGTGGGAAAAGAGCTACAAAAGCCTGGTTAATTAGGGAAAGGGCAGTCACTTCAGCTCAGGCTCCTGCCCCCCAAAAATTGAGTGAAGCTTGCAGTTTCTGTAACCCTATTGTCCACCCCAGGTTTGGAAATACTGAGACCTCACAGTTCCCAGTATGTGTCTTTTCCTTGCACCATCCTCAATTAGACATAACTATCAAGCAGTAAGTCAAATATTTCAGTAGTTCAAGAAAGAGAGCTTCACTTGCCTTTCAAATAGGGTGTTGGTCTTGAAAAGAGGAGTCCAGTGCAAATCCTTTATTCTTTCTGGAAAGGAAGCTCGAATAAGGGTCCCCGCTCCGCCCATACCATCCTCCAGAGAACTCTAACCTCTTTTGTCATAGCAGAAATGCAGATTAGGATCTAGCAGTATAAAACCTAGGCAAATGCTCCCTTTGATTTGTTTTATGGGGTTAACCCTCATAGTATCCCGAGAGCTGTGCCTCATTCAGATGAAGACAGTTTAGAAAGTTGGATGGGGTTTCTGTTGACAGTATTAACTTGGCACTAGGTGCCTTATTACACATCCAAGTATTGGAAGATCATTTTATGACTAACATTTGGGTTAAATCTGTAAGTATTGTTTATCTTTGACATTATTCCCTGAAATAAAAAGACAATACGAGAACAATTTTCCCCCTGTCATTTTGGCCAGCACCAAGGGGAAGGCGGCTGGGGAATAGGGAGAGGAAGGCAATGATGACAGGATGTTGCAGTGCTATCTTTCTTTGTATCTTCCAATTTTGCTGGTAGAGGGAAAAAAATGTTGACATGACACAGGGTCATGCCTCAGGGAGTCCAACGAGTGAAAATTGATGGATGTTCACCACCACATCCCTTTCTTTAAGAGATGCTATCATGTCACATTTCTGAAAATACAGAATGCACACTGGATAATATTTTCACATATGCTGATAAATGCAGCTGCCAAAAAAAGCATGCTTTAAAAAAATGTCCAAGAGAAGTCAAGAGTTGTGGCTCTCTTGAACAGAATTTATATTTTCATGGTCTTTCTTGGTTCTCTCAGTGATGTTATAAGGTTTACCTAGTTCCCTGACTGCTTACTCTCATTTTAACCCTGTTCAGAAAGAAATGACTAGAAATAAAGTTTTATTCTTAATCTTCTAATGATATATGATAATAAAGATAAACTTGCCCTATTTTCGGTGAGAAAAGTGCATGTGCACACATGCAAATACACCCCCAAACCAAACCAAACCAAACCAAACTGAAAGACATATTTTTAAAATAAGAAGCAAAATCATCTGTAATCCATCTATACTAAAACATATTTATTTTTATTTTCTTGTCTTTAGTTTATATATTTTACATCCACACAATCATTTTGAGTTGTACCTTCCAAATTTTGTGAAAGAAACTGAGCCAACTGGCAGTCATGATTATCATTTTTATGTCTCTAAAGTAATTAATAGAAAGACTCTTCCCAGGCCGGGCGTGGTGACCCACACCTGTAATCCCAGCACTTTGGGAGTCTGAGGTGGGCGGATCACCTGAGGTCAGGAGTTCAAGACCAGCCCGACCAATAAGGAGAAACCCCGTCTCTACTAAAAATACAAAATTAGCCAGGCATGGTGGCACATGCCTGTAATCCCAGCTGCTAGGGAGGCTGAAGCAGGAGAATTCTTGAACCCGGGAGGTGGAGGTTGCAGTAAGCCGAGATTGCACAACTCCACTCCAACCTGGGCAACAAGAGCAAAACTCTGTTAAAACAGAAAAAAAAAAAAAAGGAAGGAAGGAAGACAGAAAGAAAGAAAGACTCTTCTGTAGTTTACTTCATTGTTTTCCCATTTTTGCATAATTAGGTTGTTTTCATTATAACCAGTCTTAAATAAAACTGCAACGACCATCTTTATCCTTTGGCCTTTTGCTTTGTTTTGATTGAATCACTTTCTTAGAAAATATGATTTTAAAAATCTTGAAAATTGGTTAACACTGCTACCACATCTACCAAATTATATTCTAAAAGAGTTTTGCCAGGTGTTACTATAGGTACCATTACTTACATCCTTAATTTCAAGTAGCAGGACTTCCTTACATTGGCACTAGAGCTTTTGTAAAATGTTCCCAGACATTCAGGCGTGGAATTTCAGGTGGCCAGGGGATAGAAGATGGAAACAGGCATCTATGATCATGGTGATGCAGGAATCGTGGATGACACTTTGAAAAACACTCAGTAATCGGTTGTCTTTCTCTTTGCATTGTTTCCTATGAGTACAAATTTAGCCCATCTTTATCAGTATATAGAATTATATCTTAGTTCTCATGAGCTACTTTTATGTTTGGCTTCATTTCATTGTTCTGTCTTTATTTTTTCCTCAACCCCAATTTCTTCTGTTACCTATTTTTTAATCCATCTTTCTCTAATTATTGACATAAGACTATCTGTTTAACTAGATCAGAATAATTTTAAAAGAATCCTGCTGGCAAAATTCTGATGTAGTATATGCTCACTGAATAATTGTTGAATAAAGTAATGAGTGAATACACTGTTTAGAGGACTCTTGAATGTTTGTTTCTATTCATACTCATTTTTGTCAGCTGAAGTTGGGCAATATAAATCCTGGCCTGGTAACTTAGGTACTAACTTGAGTTTTTATTGTCATGCCATTACAATTTAAAAGTGATTTCATGTCCATTGTATTATCTGATCTTTATAACAATTTTATGAGTTCAGAAAGACTGACACTACTTTCTCCATTTCACCACAAGGGGAACAAAGGCCAAGAAAGGAAAGAAAACTCTGAGGCCCTACCACAGACTGGGCCCTGTGCCAAGAGTTTTACCTGTTAATTTTTAGCAGGTATCATTAGGCCTATTTTATCAAAAGGAAACAAAATTTCCCGGGAATTAAGTAGCTTGCCGAGGAGCAAGGAGGGCACCCAGGCCATTTGGATCTCAAGATCATGCTACGCTTTTTACATCACTTACCCCACGGTCCCTCCAGCTACCATCTGGCAGAGCTATGACCGCTCCCCTTTTACAGAAGAGGGAACTGGGGCTCAGAAAGCCTTGGAACTTGCCTATGCTTACGCAGTTCATAAATGGAGCAACCAGAATGCAGGCCACAGTCTTTGTCAAAGAAGTCTGTGCTCTGCTCATTACTTCTGCGGAAATATAGAACATGGGCATCTGAAGCTATCTTTGAGGTTACCTGATGTAACAGCAGTAACAAATGAAATAGCTAACATATTGCATACATATATGTCAAGATCACACTAAGCAGTATATATGTATATATATATGTACACACACATACACATACACACACACACAGTTCTCAAAACAACCCTGTAAGGAAGTACTATTATTAACTCCCTTTCTCATTTTATAGATGATAAAACTGAAGCCCAGAGACATTAATTGCCCATGGCCACAAAGTTAGTAAGGACAGAGCAAATCTTGCTTTAAAATTGACAAAGAGGGCCAGGCACGTTGGCTCATGCCTGTAATTCCAGCACTTTGGGAGGTCAAGGTGGATGGATCATTTGAGGTCGGGAGTTTGAGACCAGCCTGGGTAACATGGTGAAACCCCATCTCTATTTAAAAAAAAATACAAAATTTGGCCAGGCATGGTATAGTGCATGCCTATAATCCTAGCTACTGGGGAGTCTGAGGCACAAGAATCGCTTGAACCTAAGAGGCAGAGGTTGCAGCAAGTCAAGATCATGCCACTGTACTCCAACCTGGGTGACAGAGTGACACTCCATTTCAAAAAACAAAAATGAAAACAAAATAACAAAATAGACAAAGAGCATGTTGTTCTAGGAGGTATGGAAAAGTGGTAAAGCAGTAAAGATGAAATTATGACCCTGAAAGCCAGAGGGCTGCTGCTTGTAGAGACAGCCATCGGAATTCAGAAAGGTACTTCTGAGATACCGGTGATGGCCTCTTGGTCTGGGTAGTGGTCATTCCTTCAACAACACTAAATACTGTATAAGTTTAAATCACTTTATATATGTGCATATATCATCTCACAATAAATAAATCTTTAAAACAACACAAAGGATAACAGTTAGGAGAAAAAAACATAAAGCGCCATGTGCCTACTGCTCAACTCTACTGTTGAAAACACCTCAGTGTATTTACTTGCAGTCAAGAAAACACACTTGTCGCCCCTCTTCTGTTTCACTCATGGCTTCTGTAGAAGTACAATGGAATGAATGAAGGAGAGGAGAGGGAGGATCGCTTTTGTTTGGTTGCCTTTCAGTATTTTTCTCCCTGCATTTGAATGAGCCACATTGAATAAACAATGAGTTGGTGGAACAATATGTGTCTAATTAAGCTCTTGCTTCTCTGATTCATTTCAGGTTCCTAATATTTACCAAGTTAAAGCAAAGGAAATGTTAGATTGGCCATGTGCTGTTCTCCTCTGGTGAGATCGCCTTTTGTGAGATGGCAAACAAACTACCAGCTTGTGGATTTTTATTAGAAGCAGTAAGGAATGGCAGGAATACTAAGTAGTGCCAAAGTGATTCCTACTCATGCCTTTCAGCCTTGCTCTCCTCTGTGAGGAAGGCGAGGACCTTGTTTCCACTGTGTTACATAAGCTGAGAAACAGAATCGTGGTGCATGGATGGGCTGCACACGGCTCTTAGCTGTCTTCTTGCCAAGTCTTCCAAGACATCTTGCTACTCCTGCGAATAAGCCCCCAGATGGGCATTTGGTATGCACTCTATATGCTCCTTCGCTGACCCCACATACATCACAAAACATTTTTGTTTTATTTGGATTGCAACATTGCCTAAATATTTGTCCTATTTTTCTAAGATGATGGAAACTGGATCAGGCTGAATATGAAGCAAACCAGACCTGCCTAATTCATCCAGGCTACTCATTAACATCCTCTCATTCCACTCACTCTGATCTGGGGCTCATTTAGGGTCCTTCCCATGATGACTAAGACTGAGGCTCAAAACATCAATAGCTGCTAGGTCTTCTATCTCTTCGAGGTTCTTATACCAAGGCTCAGGACCTTCCCACACTTTGAGGTGATGAACAAGCTGGCACAAGTCTGTTCCCAAGACAACCTGATTTGCTCTTTTGAATTAGGCAATGACTTCAATAGGAGCAAGTACATTTGTCCCTGGTTAAATTTATTCAGGACCACAGTAACTGGGGACTCACTGTCTGACAAACCCTGGAATAAGCACTGAAGCTTAGAGGGAAATTAATTTTCACAATTGACATGGAAGCAAATGCATGTCAATCAAGTGAGTGAAATGCAATGTCTGGGGTATCTATGGGGCATTGAGGAAGAAATTCCCAGTGAGAAATAATATTGAGGTCATTAATATTGAGATGGGCAAAAGCAGGGAAAGTTTCACAGAGACTGATATTTCTATGAAGGAAGGAAAATTCATTACAGCACTGACAAAGCAATTCGGAAAATGCAAAACTAAACCAACTTTGGACAAAGTAAGGGGCCTACCTGAAATTGTGAAATGTGACAAAGGACACTCTTAGTTAAGAAATAAAGAGCAGTAGGTAATTAAGAGCTTAATTCCATTAGCCCATCAAGGTAAATAAAACAAAACAAAACCAACAAAGAACAACAACAAAACCTTCTAAGTTTCTTTAAGATTGAAATACAGCATAGTAAATATTCAACTAGGACTTTTTCATTTTTGTATTCTGAGCATCCAGTATATTTCACTATATATATATATATATATATATATATATATATATATATATACACACACACATATACACACACATTTTGAGACAGTCTTGCTTTTGCTCTGTTGCCCAGGCTGGAGTGCAGCCATGTAATCACAGCTCATGGCAGCCTTGAATTCCTGAGCTCGAGTGGTCCTTTCCCCTCAGCCTCCCAAGTAACTAGGACTATAGATGTGCACCACCATGCCCGGCTATTTTTTTTTTTTATTTATATTTTTTGTAGATGCAAGCTCTCTCCATGTTCCCCAGTCTGGTCATGAACTCCTGGGCTCAAGCGATCCTCCCACCTCAGGCACTGGGATTTACAGGTATGAGCCACCTCACTTGGCTTCCAAATACATATTGATGAAGTGAATGAATGAATGATTTATTATATGACCTGCAAATACATGTATATGCATATGTAAAAAGTATGTGGGGGCAGGTGTCATGTGTATAATATGTGGAAATGAACATAGTTGCAGAGAGGGTCTGCTCTACTTGGCCCAGCAGTTGGAAGCATGATACTAATAGTGGCTTAGTTTCAGCACTGATTTTTGTGTAACCTGAAGAGTAAACTCCATCCACCCCAGCCACCTGTGGTAGACTTTCTTTGATCACTGCTTGAAAAGGAGATTGGATGAGAAAAAAGAGACACATTGATAGGTGTGATGGTTAATACTGAGTGTCAATTTGATTAGATTGAGGGTAGCCAAATATTGATCCTGGGTGTGTTTGTGAGAGTGTTGCCAAAGGAGATTAACATTTGAGTCAGTGGGCTGGGAAAGGCAGACCCACCCTTAATCTGGATGGGCACAATCTAATCAGCTGCCAGTGAAGCCTGAATAAAAAGCAGGCAGAACATGAAAAGTTTAGACTGGCTTAGCCTCCCAGCCTACATCTTTCTCCCATGCAGGATGCTACCTGCTCGAACATTGGACTCCAAATTCTTCAGTTTTGGGATTTGGACTGTCTTCCTTGCTCCTCAGTTTTCAGATGGCCGATTGTGGGACCTTGTGATTGTGTGAGTTAATACTCCTGAATAAACTCCTCTTTATGTTTACATCTATCCTATTAGTTCTGTCCCTCTAGAGAACCCTGACTAATACAACAGGTTTCTGTTCACTTTCTTCCACATGGTTTGCTGCATTAAGAATAGTCCCAAAGTCCATAAAAGAGAAACCCTCAAGATAGCAAATTAAAGTCAGGAGCTCTATTTCTGAGCCATCTTTCAGTTGCTCATACCTCTGTCTTCTTTTGGCCACTCAACCAGGCCTTCACTGTGTTCCTCCAGAGTTCTGACTAAACATGTTCTAAATGTTTCTTTGGTGACCACATTGAAGGTAACTCCAGAAGTTTTGCCCATCCTGCTGTATTAGTATAGGCTGTGTCCTCTCTTTCCTTGCAGTGGCATTTGATCATGAATCTTTTTTTAATCCATCCCCTCAAGCATTTATCCTTTGAGTTAAAAGCAATCCAATTACAATCTTTAAGTTATTTTAACATGTACAATTAAATTATTATTTACTATAGTTACCCTCTTGTGTTACCTGATGGTAGGTCTTATTCATTTTTTCTATTTTTCATACACATTAACCATCCTTACCTCGCTCCCAGCCCCCAACTACCCTTCACAGCCTCTGGCAACCATCCATCTACTCTCTATGTCCACAAGTTCAATTGATTTGATTTTTAGATCCCACAAGTAGGTGAGAACATGCAGTGTTTGTCTTTCTGGTGCCTGACTTATTTCACTTAATATCATAATCTCCAGTTCCATCTATATTGTTGCAAATGACTGGATCTCATTCTTTCTTATGGTTGAATAGTACTTCATTATGTATATGTACCACATTTTCCTTATCCATTCATCTGTTGATGGACAGTTAGGTTGCTTCCAAATCTTAGCTATTGTAAACAACGCTGCAATAAATATAGGAATGCAGGTATGTCTTCAAAATACTGATTCACTTTCTTTTGGGTATATACCCAGCAGTGGGATTGCTGGATCATATAGTAGCTCAATTTTTAGTTTTTTGAGGAACCTTCAAACTGTTCTCCATAGTGGTTGTACTAATTTACATTCTCACCAACAGTATACAAAGGTTTCCTTTTCTCCATATCCTTGTCAGCATTTGTTATTGTCTGTCTTTTGTATATAAGCCATTTTAACTGGGGTGAGATGATACCTCAGTGTAGTTTTGATTTTCATTTCTCTGATTATGAATGTTGAGCACGTTTTCGTATGTCTGTTTGCCATTTGTATGTCTTCTTTTGAGAAACATCTATTCAAATCTTTTGCCCATTTAAAAAAAATCGGATTATTAGATTTTTTTCCGTATAGAGTTGTTTGGGCTGCTTACATATTCGGTTATTGATCGCTTGTCAGATGGGTAGTTTGCAAATATTCTCTCTCATTCTTTAGATTGTCTCTTTAATTTGCTGATTGTATCCTTTGCAGTACAGGAGCTTTTTAACTTGATGTGATTTCATTTGTTCATTTTTGCTTTGGTTGCCTGGGGTATTTCTCAAGAAATTTTTGTGCACATCAATGTCCTAGAGATTTTCTATGCTATTTTGTTGTAGAGAATTCATAGTTTGAGGTCTTAGATTTAAGCCTTTAACCCATTTTTATTTGATATTTTTATATGGTGACAGATAAGGGTCTGGTTTCATTCTTCTTCATATGGATATTCAGTTCTCCCAGCACTATTTATTGAGGAGACTGTCTTTTCCTCAGTGTATGTTCTTGGCACCCTTGTCAAAAATGAGTTCATTGTAGGTGATAGATTTGCTTCTGGATTCTGTATTCTGTTACATTGGCCTATGTGTCTGTTTTATGCTGGTTCCATGCTGTTTTGATTACATAGCTCTGTAATATAATTTGAAGCCAGGTAATTGATTCATCCAATTGTGTTCTTTTTGCCTGGGCTAGCTTGGGCTATTCTAGGTCTTTTGTGATTCCATATAAATTTTAGGATTTTTTTTTTTATGTGAAGAATGTCATTGGCATTTTGATAGAGACTGCATTGAATCTGTAGATTGCTTTGGGTAGTTAGATATTTAAACAACATTGATTCTTCCAATCTATGAAACATGGAATATGTTTCCATTTTATGGTGTTCTCTTCAATTACTTTAATCAGTGACTTATAGTTTTCATTATAGAGATCTTTCACTTTTTTAAGTTAATGCCTAGGTATTTAATTTTATGTATGGCTATTGTAAATGGCATTACTTTTTTATTTCTTTTTTACATTGTTGACTATAGTGATATAGAAATGCTATTGATTTTTACATGCTGATTTTGTATCCTGTAACTTTACTAAATTGATTAGTTCTAATAGTTTTCTTGTGGAATCTTTGGATTTTTCCAAATATAATATCATATAATCAGCAAACAAGGATACTTTGACATATTTCTTTCCAATTTGGAGGTTCTTTATATCTTTCTCTTGCCTAATTGCTCTAATTAGGACTTGCAGTACTATATTGAATAACAGTGGTGACAATGGACATCCTTGGCATGTTCCAGATCTTAGATGAAAGGCTTTCAATTTTTTCCATTCAATATGATACTGGCTGTGTGTCTGTCATATATGGCTCTTATTATGTTGAGGTATATATTCCTTCTATCCACAGTTTTTTGAGGGTTTTTATCATAAAGCAATGTTGAATTTTATCAAATACTTTTTCAGTGTCAATTGAAATGATCACAAGGTTTTTATCCTTCATTTTGTTTATATGAGTACCATATTGATTGATTTGTGTATGTTGAACCATACTTGCATCTCAAGGATGGATCCCACTTGGTCATAATGAATGATCTTTCTAATATGTTGTTGAGTTTGGTTTGCTAGTATTTTGTTGAAGATTTTGCCTGAATATTTTCAGGAATATTGTCTTATAGTTTTCTTAATGTATATTTGTCTGCTTTTGGTATCAGGGTAATATTAGCCTCTTAGAGTGAGTTTGGAAGTATTCTCTTCTTCTGTATTTTTCAGAATAATTTGAATAGGATTTGTATTAGTTCTTCAAATGTCCGGTAGAATTCAGCAGTGAAGTGAAAAGTTCCCAGGCTTTTCTTTACTGGGACACTTTTTATTACAGCCTCAATGTTATTTGTCTGTTCAGGTTTTGGATTTCTTCCTGGCTCAATCTTGATAGATTGTATGTGTCTAGGAATTTGACCATTTCCCCTAGATTTTCCAGTTTATTGGCATATAGTTGCTCATAGTTGCCACTAATGATCTTTTGAATTTCTGCAGTATCAGTTGTAATGTCTCCTTTTTCATTTCTGATTTTATTTATTTGGATCTTTTCTCTTTTTTTCTTAGTCTTGCTAAAGGTTTAACAATTTTGTTTAACTTTAAAAAAACAACTTTTTTGGTTTTTTATTTCAATTTCATTTATTTCTGCTCTGAGTTTTATATTTCTTCCATGAATTTTGGGTTTAGTTTGCTGTTGCTTTTCTAGTTCTTTAAGATGCATCATTAGATTGTTTATTTGAAGTTTTTCCTCTTTTCTGATGTAGGTACTTATAGCTATACACTTCCGTCTTAGTACTGGTTTTGCTGTATCTCATAGGTTTTGATATGTTGTGTTTCTATCATCATTTTTTTCAAGCAAATTTTCAATTTTCTTCTTAATTTATTTATTGATCCACTGGTCATTCAGGAACATATTGTTTGATTTCCATGTATTTGTATAGTTTCCAAAGTTCCTCTTGTTATTAATTTGTAGTTTTATTCCATTGTGGTCAGAGAAGACACTTGACCTTATTTCAATTTTTTGAATGTTTTAAGGGTTGTTTTATGACCTAACATATGTTCTGTCCTTGAGAATGATCCATATGCTGAGAAAAAGATTGTGCATTCTGCAGCCATTGGATGAAATGTTCTGTAAATATCTATTGGATCCATTTGGTCTTTAAAGCAGATTAAGTCAGATGTTTCTTTGTTGATTTTTGGTCTGGAAGATCTGTCTAATGCTGAAAATGGGGTGTTGAAGTCTCTAGCTATTATTTTATCAGAGCTTAGCTCTCTCTGTAGCTCTAATAATATTTCCTTTGTAAGTCTGGGTGCTTCAATGTTGAGTGCATTTATATTCAAAATTGTTATATCCTCTTGCTGAATTGACTCCTTTATCATTATGTAGTGACTTTCTTTGTCTTTTCCCATAGGTTTTGTCTTGAAATCTATTTTATCTGATACAAGTGTAGCTACTCCTGCTCTTTTTTGGTTTCCATTGGCATGGAATATCTTTTCCCATTCCTTTATTTTCAGTCTATGTGTGTCTTTCTAGGTAAAGTGTGTTTCTTGTAGGCAACAAATTAATAGGTCTTGTTTTTTCATCCATTCAGTCTATGTCTTTTGATTGGAGAGTTTAGTTCATTGACATTCAGTGTATTATTGATAAGTAAGGACTTACTCCTACCATTTTGTTAGTTGTTTTCTAATTATTTAGTAATCTTCTCTTCCCTCCTTCTTTCCTTACTGTCTTCCTTTAGTGAAGGTGATTTTTTCTGGTGGTATGATTTAGTTTTTTGCTTTATATTTTTTGTGTATCCATTCTGTTTACTGGTTTGAGGTTACCAAGAGACTTGCAAATACTATCCTATAAACCATTCTTTTAACCTGATAATGACACTATTTGCATAAGCAAACAAGCAAAAGTAAAACTAATAAAAACTCTATACCGTAACTTTGTCCCCCTGCTTTTTAACTTTTTGTTGTGTATAATTATATCTTATTGTATTATGTCTTAGATAATTGCTGTAGTTATTATTTTTGATTGGTTCATTGTTTAGTCTACTTAGAATAAGAGCAGTTTACACACCACAGTTACAGTGTTATAATATTCTGTGTTTTTCTGTGTACCTACCATTACCAGTGAGTTTTGTTCCTCCAGGTGATTATTTATTGCTCATTAATGTCCCTTTATTTCTGACTTGTCCTACAAGAAATAACTTTAACATTTGTAGGACATGTCTAGTATTAATGAAATTCCTCAGCTTTTGTTTGGGAAAGTATTTCTCCTTCATGTTTGAAGGATATTTTCACTGGACATACTATTCTAAGATGAAATTTTTTTCCCTTAAACCCTTTAAATATGTCATGTCACTCTCTCCTGGCCTGTAAGATTTCCACTGAAAAGTCTGCTGCCAGATGTATTGAACCTCCATTGTATGTTATTTGTTTCTTTTCTCTTGCTGTTTTTAGAATCTTTTCTTTATCCTTGACCTTTGAGCATTTGATTATTAAATTCCTTAAAGTAGTCTTTTTGGGGTTAAATCTGCTTGGTGTTCCATAACCTTCTTGTACTTTGATATTTGTATCTTTCTCTAGGTTTAGGAAGTTCTCTGTTATTATCCCTTTGAATAAACTTTCCACCCTTATCTCTTTCTCCACCTCCTCTTTATGGCCGATACTCTTAGTTTGCCATTTTCAAGATCCTGTAGGTGTGCTTCATGGTTTTTTTTTTTTTCTTTTTTCTTTTGTCTCCTCTGACTGTGTACTTTCAATTAGCCTGTGTTTAAGCTCACTAATTCCTTATTCTCCTTGATTAATTCTGCTATTAAAGGACTCTGGTGCATTCTTCAGTATGCCAATTTTATTTTTCAGCTCCAGAATTTCTGCTTGATTATTTTTAATTATTTCAATGTCTTTGTTAAATTTACCTGATAGAATTCTGAATTCCTTCTCTGTGTTATAATTCATTCTTCAGTATGCCAATTTTATTTGTCAGCTCCAGAATTTCTGCTTCTTTTTAATGATTTCAATGTCTTTGTTAAATTTACATGATAGAATTCTGAATTCCTTCTCTGTGTTATCTTGAATTTCTCTGAGTTTCCTCAACACAGCTATTTTGAATTCTCTGTCTGAAAGGTCACATATCTCTGTTTCTCTCAGACTGGTCCTTAGTGTCTTATTTAGTTCATTTGGTGAGGCCATGTTTTCCTGTATGTTGTTGATGCTAGTAGATGTTCTTCAGTATCTGGGCATTGAAGGCTTAGATATATATTGGTGTCTTCACTGCCTGGACTTATTTGTAGTAGTCCTTATTGGGAAGGCTTTCCAGATATTTGAAAGGACTTGGATGTTGTGATCTAAGCTGTATCTGCTTTGGAGGGCACCCCAAGTCCAGTAACACTGTGATTCTTGCAGATTTGTAGAGGTACCACCTTGAAGATCTTGGACAAGATCTGGGAGAATTTTCTGGATTACCAGGCACAGACTATTGTTCTCTTCCCTTACTCTCTCAAACAGTCATCTCTCTGTTCTAAGCCACTTAAAGCTGGGGAGAGAATGACACAGCACCTTTGCAGCCATCACCACTATGATTGTGCTGGGTCAGAACTAAAGCCAGCACAGTGCTGGGTCTTGCCCAGGGCCTGCTGTAACCACTCCCTTGGTACTACCTATGGTTTGCTTAAGGCCCTGGGGCTCTACAATCAGCAGGTGGCAAAACCAGCTAGGACTATGTCTTTTCCTTCAGGGTGGCAAGTACCCCCAGGACCTAGGCTGGTCCAGAGGTGTTGTCCAGGAGCCAGGGACTAGAGTCAAAAATCTTAGAAGTCTACCTGGTGTTCTATTGTTCTATGGCTGAGCTAGCACACAAACCATAAGATGCCATCCTTCCTACTCTTCCCTCCCTTTTCCTAAGGCAGAGGAGCCTCTCCCTCTAGCCACTGCCACCCAAGGCTGTGAGGAATACTTCCAGACTACCAACCAAGCTCTCATAAGGCTCAGGGGCTCTAAGTCAGGTTGTTGTGAATGCTGCCTGGGCTGGGACTCACCATTCAGGACAGTGGACTCCACTTTGGCACAGGGAAAGTCCAGAAATGCCATCCGAAAGTCAAGCCCTGGAATTGGGGACCACAAGAGCCCAATTAGTATTCTACCTCTCCTGTGGCTATGATGGTACCTAAGGTACAAGACAAAGTCTCCTTCACTTTTCCTCTGTTTTTCTCAAACAGAGGGAATTTTGCCCTGTAGCCATACAGCTAATTATGTACTGAGTCTCACCTGAAGCCAGCATATCTCAGAGGCTCAACTAAAGTCCTTGATGTAGTACTTGGATATCACTGCTGCTGGTTATTCAGGGTCCAAGAGCTCTTCAGTTAGCAGGTGATGAATGCTGGCAGGGCTGGGTTCTTTTCTTCAAGGCAGTGGGTTCCCTTCTGGCCCAGGGTGTGTTTAGAAATGTCCCCTCAGAGCTAGGGGCTCACAACTCTACCTGGTGCCCTATCCTGCTGTGGCAGCTCAAGGACCTCCCTACTCTTTCCTCTCCTCTCCTTAAGCAAAAGGAAGGGATCTCTTTTGGAGCTGTGAGCTGTGAGGCCTGGGGTTAGGGGAGGGTTGATGCCAGCACTCCCTTGGCTGCTCAAGCTGGTGTCTCAGTATGTTGTGTTCCACCCCAGTCCACTGTCTCTGGACCTAGTTCAGTGCTAGGACTCACCTAAGAGTTGCAGTTCTTATGGCCTAGACTGCCTTTCAAGTTTTCTTGGAGACACAGAGCACTGTAGCCCTAAGTGGCGAGGTGTGTGGGCACTCAAGTTTGGACCACTAGGATCAGCAATTCCCATCTGACTAGGGCTAGTTTAAATGTTCCCTCTATGGGTGGGTATCAGCTGAGTTTGGTTCTGTTCTCTGTTCTGCTTTAACAGCACAGCACCGAGTTCAATTCCTCATAATTGCTGTGTTCTCCCTTCCTCAATGCCCAGAGACAAGCTCTTAGCACTATACCGTTGCTGCTGGTGTGTGGGGCAGGGGATGGCATTGGTGATCCACAATGTTTTTTTCTGTATTTGTTTTGCCTCTTTCAGCTACATGAAGTTAAAACCAGGTATTAAGAGTCCTCACCTGATTTTGGGTTCTTATGAAGCTGTTGTTTCTTTGTAGATAGGTGTTAACTTGGTGTCCTTGCCAGGGTTGGGGGAGGGGGATGACCAGTGGCGCCTTCTGTTCCACCATCTTGCTATGCCTCCCTGCATGATCATGGATCTTTGAGATTTGCCTGTCATGACTGCACACCAGCTGTCACATGCTCCCCTGATTAGGATCAGCCCAGTCTCTCCCACCAGGGTGGGTCTCTCACTGGCACATTCATTCATCCTACCAGACACCCCAAATCTCTCTGTATCCAACCTCAGGGACACTGGTTGAACTTGTTATCATCATGCATGTGGAACCCCGAGCCTCCAATATTCACATCAGAGCAGTGCAGGACAGAATAAGTCGCCGTTAAGCATACATCTTTTGATAGCAGGAAATGAAGATGCACTCGGATTTTCCTAGATGTCCCCTCTAGGACATCATTGTTGCTAGCAGGTGGTTGTGTTGGATCTGGGAGGGGTGGGCACCTGAACATGGAGAAGCTGTTCAGAAGAAAACAACAACTAGGCTGAAAAGAATCAATTAGAAGCGTGGTCATGCGATGTGCCAGGTGAGGCTGGAAGATGCAGGGGAAAAAAGAGAAACACCTGCCTCCTCATTGGTTTGGGGAAGAGGATGATTGACATCATCTGTTTCTTTTTATCCAAACTCATGCTTTCCTCTCCAGCTGCACAATAGATTCTGGCACTGTTGTAAATGGAAAAGGCTTTAGTTGGCTATGAGACCATTTTCTTATACTGACTAATGGTGTGATAATGGGCAAGTTACACCCCAACTCCAGACCTTGATCGCCATCTATAAAATGGCTGGGATTTGATATGTAAGAGTCCTTCCAGTTATCACAATCTGTTACATTTCAATGTGTTCTTGCAAATGTAGTTTGGAAGAAAAAATTTAAAAAGAAGTTGAAAGAAAAGAGTTCAGAAGCAAACCAAACCCTCAGTACTTTCACTTAGGGGAAAAAAATACAGATACAAATTCCAACAGTGACTTTATTATCCAGTGACTTCCTGTAATATATTTTTTCAATAAAATGCAAATGACTTAGCAACAAATGCTCTGCATGAAGGGCTTGCCCTGTTCAGTGTTCCAGCTTTTTCATAGTATATCCTTTCAAAGATTTTATATTTTTAAGTTATTACTTCCTTACCCATTTCTCAAAAGAAACTAAAATTTGGAAACACAAATGTCACAGTTCATGTAAACGAAAAAAGGGACACTTCATTTCTTTTTGATATTTAGTAGGGGCCTTTTTATGACTAATCCCAGTTACTTTAAGGCTCAATGCATCGACTCTTGTACCCTCCACTCATTCCTCTATGCACACAGCTGCCAATTCTTATCACTGTGGCGCTCACCTATTTCCAGAACTACATTGCCACCTGGCTATTGAACAGTGCCTCTTAGATATTGCACAAACTCAGCACGGGGAACATTCAACTCCTAAACCCTGCCCCACTCCCTATTCTTCGGTTTTCATTATCAGTTAATAATTACACTTTATATCGTAAAACAATTGTACATTTTAGAAAAAATTTTCACATGCGTTTTTCATTTGATTTTCATTTTAAATTATCCTCGCTTTTCAAATGAAGCAATTGAGGCTCAGAGCAATTAAATGTCACATAACTAAGAAGCTAAGTGCAGATTGCTTCCCATTCATCACATCTGCTTTATCTGCTCTCATTTATCTGTTAAAAATCCTTTGCTGACTGGGTGCAGTGGCTCACACCTGTTATCCCAGCACTTTGGAAGGCTCATGTGGGAGGACAGCTTGAGCCCAGGAGGTTGAGACTAGCCTGGGCAACACACGAAAACCTCATCCCTACAAAAAAAAAAAAAAAAAAATTAAGGAAGTAAACAGAAGTGGTAATGAACACCCGTAGTCCCAGCTCCTCAAGAGGCTGAGGCAGAAGGATGACATGAACCCAAAAGGTTAAGGCTGCAGTGAGCCGTGATCATGCCGCTGCACTCCAGCCTGGGCAACAGAGCAAGACCCTGCCTCCAAAAGAAAAAGAAAATCAATTTGCTAGTTTCCTGTCACCTGCAGAATAAAGTTTAGGCACCTTAGCCTGATGTTCAAGACCCCATCAGATTCAAAACATCTTTCCAGCATGAATTTCCTGTAAATTTAAAGATTCTGCCTTCTGATGACTTCAGACAAATTACTACTCCTTGTTACACTGGCTGCTTTGCCCTTGCACATTCTGTTCCTGTACAGTTCTGCCTATTGGGATCCTATTCATCCTCTAAGACAGTTCAAATCCTGGGCCATCATTCTTTATGTGAAACCCTTGGGGCCAGACATGTTTTGGAGCCCAGAATCTTTTTGGATTTAAGAAAGGTAATAGAATTCATATACTGTATATTACAAAATATATTCAGTGTACCCCAGGGCAACCTTGCAATAATGGGTACTAATGTTTTGCAGCAAAACATATGAGTACTCACTCTAAGTGGAATAAAGTAAAGACACAGTAGGCCAAGTGAGGCTTTACCACCTAATGGGAGAAGAAAGACTTTTGGTTTTTAGAGCTGTTGAATTTGGAATCACTTATAAATGACTAGAGACTTGCTCTGCTTGTTTCTGGAAGCCTCCCCGAGTTGGCCTCTTCTCTTCTCAGTGCTTTCTCCTTCTTTGCCCTTGAGAATTTTATTTTACCCATTCATTGATTCAAATACTTAATCTGTAAATATTTATTGTATATTGTGTTAGACATGGATGATACTGTGATAAATCAGATAAATCAAATTGCCTCCTGTAGTTTCCGGTCTGGTGGTTAAAACTGAGCCACAAAAAGGTAAAAAAAAAAAAAAAAAAAAAAGAAAGAAAGAAAAAAAAGAAAGAGGCAGGTTGAGTCCTAGAATGGGGATGGAGGTGAGGTGAGTACCAGGAGTTTTAAAGAAAAGAGGAGGAGAAGTGAGGAAACAGTAAAGATTTTCTAGAAGTGAAATCATCCGGGCTCAGCCTTGAACAAGGAATAGGGGTGATCCAGGTTAAGACATGGAGAATGGAATTGAAAGTAGAGAGAACAGCATGTTTATAACAAAAGGAAGACCAACAGAGGGTGATTGTCATCTGCTAGTGCTGGGTTTTCAGAAGACTGAGGGACATGTTTAAGGAGGGGATGAAAAATGAAAACTATGGAGCTCAGTTGAAACCAGAACTTGAGATACCTTGTTTAGGTGCTAATGAGTTTATACTTTATCCTTAAGGACCACGAGCATAGTTTGGAGTACCCACTGTATTGCAGAGAATGAGCTGGAGGAGGCAGGACTGGAGGCAGGGAGGCTGTGAGAGGACCTCATAACAAACAAGGGAGGAGAAGGAACATTGAGAAGACAAAGGCTCCAGGGCTTTTTCACCCCATTCCAGCACTAGTCCCAGATTGCCTTCTTTTCAATTTAATTTTAAAAGTGAATGATCTTTCAGGCATGGATCATGTCTTAAATTATTCATTCAAGAAACTTTATTGAACATCTGTGATAGACCAGGGACCTTTCTAAACTCTGGAGGTACTGCTATGAACAAGCCAAGCCAGATCCTTCTTCTTATGGAAATATTTATTCAAAGGGATGGAGGGAGGGAGTCAAACAATAAAAAGTTAACAAAGAAGTGAGCTAACTGCAAACAGTGAAAAGTGGTTGTTCTGAAGGAAATGAAATGGGGTTATGTGATGAAGACAGTGAGTGGAGGAAAGGAAACTCTCAGAGGCCCGAATGATGGGGAGGCAGCCATGCAAAGATCTGTGGAAGGGGTATTCTAGAGAGGAGGAATAGTGATTGCAGAATTGCTGGGGTAAGAACCGGCTTGGATGATGAAGGCATAAAGAAATGCCCAGTGCAATTGGAAAACAGAGAGCTTCAGGGATTAGTGGTGCGTCAAAGTTACCTTATACAACAAATTATATCTTGGGAAGTCACTGGGAGGTATTAAGCAAGTGAGTGTCATAATATGGTTTAATTTTTACAAAGTTGACTTGGCTGTTATGCAGAAAATGAATTGAAAATGACAAAATTGAATTAGGAAATATTGAAATCTTCAAAAATCTAAGTGGTAATTGATCAGAGTTGGAGCAATAAAATGGAGAGAAGGAAGAGATCATTGCTCTGGTTTGGATTTGCTTATGGAGTGTGTGTGTGTTTGTGTTTATGTGTGTGTGTAAAATAAAGACTAATGCCAGAAATCAAAGGAATTGTGGTCACCTCAAGGTTTGGCATGTAAGTAGCTCTAAATAAGTGTTTGATGCATTGACAGCATGTGGTTCTTTTTATTTAAAAATTATCCTTTGAATAATGACTTAATAACTACCCAGCCTATGCATCATACAAGTTTAATGAAAGTGTTCTGAAAGGAGTTTCAACAAAATTGCATTTAGAAGTAAATATTTACTTGAGTACAACTCATTCATGAAATTAAGTCATCTTTATGAGACATACTTGATTATTTTTATAACTAGCAAGCAGCATAATATCTATGGAATTATACCATGTGAAGCCTTTCTAATTATCTTACTTAGAAAACATAGGCCGGGCGCGGTGGCTCAAGCCTGTAATCCCAGCACTTTGGGAGGCCGAGACGGGCGGATCACGAGGTCAGGAGATCAAGACC
>NW_016806456.1:772509-800724 GCF_001698545.2 Rhinopithecus bieti
AAAAAAGAAAAAAAGAAAAAAAAAAAAGAAAACATAAACACAGGCTTTTAAAAAAATGCAGTTATAGGCAAAACAAATTTCTTAGCACCTCCACAATGTCTAGCAAGTATAAGTGCGGTGCGTAACTGGTATAATCAGAAATCTTTGAAAAGCAGGAAGCCATGGCTTTTGCAGGTCCCTTCCCAGTTACAAAGCAAATTCCTCCATTCTGTAATAAAGTTCAGTTGTGTATCTAGTCTGTGATGTCTGTGCATAGCACATTCCAGACCTACTAGAGACATAAAAAGAAATAAGAAAGGGTCTCAGCCTTAAGGAGCTCCTAAGCTATTAGAGAAAGAGAGACATATAAACAGACCACTGATAATTGAGTGTGATAAGTGCTAAAGAGAGATGCAAACTCAGGGTGCTGCTATGGGAGCCTCATGGGGGCAGCCAGCTCCTGGAGGGGTGGGTGAGGTGTACCAGCTAGGGTCCCAGGAAAGGCTTCCTTGAAGATGGGAGGCACGATTGAAAGATGAGCTGGAGTTACACATGTGAAGACAGGGGAAAAACAGAGACAGAAACCTGTACCTGAGCTGGAGGTGAGAAAGAGCCTAGTGAAGAAATGGTGAGTCCCTCTGTGTGGTGGGAGCATAAGGTGTGATGGAGGTGAGAATCACAGCAACAAGTGAAGTGTGAACCCAAGAGGTAGTCAGAAGCAGGGTCACAGAAGGTCTTAGCAGCCAAGCTAAGAACTTCATGTTGAGGACCACAGAGTACCTCTGAAGGGAGTAAGCAGACAAGAGGTAAGGGCAGATTTGTGTTGACAAAGATTTATCTGTGCTCCGTGTGGAGGGTGCATTAAAAGGCAGAGTCTGGGGAAAGGAAGAAAGGATAGGAGACTGCTAGGCTCCAAAATAGGCAAACTGAGGCTCTAAGCGTGGGGAGAGAATCAGGAAATAGAATGGACCACTGCAATGTAAAAAGCAGATGAAGAAAGAGGGGATGAACTCACTTTAATTTAGGCTGAACCCAGATGACTTTATTAACCAACAAGCAAGCAAGTGGGCCACCAAAGTAAATGCTCTCAAGCTTAAATAACTACAAAGGACAAAAAAAAAAAAAAAAAAAAAAATTGTGTTTCCAGACTAAAACTTTTTTGCCATATTTGTGTGGCCTCCTTAGCATTTTGCCTTACCAAGGCATTGAACAAGACTCATAAGATGCGAGTCTGCAGTCTGGGGGCAGAGTGGTGTGGTGAAGGGGCTGGGTACTGAAAGTACCTAGCGAAAAGCCTCCTCCTCACTTTCCATGATTTAAACCAGCCACTTTCCCCTTGTATAACTGTCTTTCGCTCATCTGTAAAATGGGGAGGTAAAAAAATTATCTTGAGACCCTTTGCATTATGCCATGGTATTTAGTAATTCTAGATGTTTTGTTTTGTTTTGTTTTGTTTTTGAGATGGAATCTCACTCTGTCACCCAGGCTGGAGTGCAGTGGCATGATCTCAGCTCACTGCAGCCTCCATCTCCTGGGTTCAAGCGATTCTCCTGCCTTAGCCTCCTGAGTAGCTGGGATTACAGGCATGTGCCACCACACCCGGCCAATTTTTGTATTTTGAGGAGCAATGGGGTTTCCCCTTACTGGCCAGGCTGGTCTTGAACTCCTGACTTCAAGTGATCTGCCCACCTCAGCCTCCCAAAGTACTAAGATTACAGGTGTGAGCCACTGCGCCTGGCCCAAGGTGCTTATGTTAACTAATTATATATTTTTATCTTATTTTAATCCTCACAACATCCTTATGAGATATATAGGTATTATTACCCCCATTTTACAGAGGAGAAAATTAAAGCACAGGGAGATCCAGTAACTTGCTCCTGGGCACACAGCAAGTAAAAGAACATGTAAGATTCAAACCAAGTAATCTGGCTCCAGAGTCTTTGCCATTCACCACTGCACTCTCTAGCTGCCTCTCTTGCCTTGGCTTGGCTTAATTTTCCATTCTACTCTAGATGGGTGTTTAAGTTGGTTACAAGCACTGCTTTGATAAACATACTTCCACATAGGTCTTTGTGCTCGTGGGCAAGGGTTTCCCATAGACTATCAGTGGCCATGCTGAATCACAGGGTGCCATTCACTCTCCTATCCACTGCACGCTGGTTTTTGGCCCCTCACTTCTCCAAAACAGCTCCTTTAAAAGTCGTTGAAATTCTCCTGGCTACAGCATCCTTTGGAATGTGTTGGATGGAGCCTGCTATCCAGCTTGCCATCCCAGCAGCCTTAGACGCCTCCTTCCTCAAACACTCCTGTCCTTTGCTTCTGGTTGTACCACATTCCCACAGATATGTCCCCTCTCCCTCTTCTTAGTTCCACCAGTCAGCATTCCTAGGTCTTCCTACACGTTAACACCAAACACTAGAGATCCTAGGAGATGCAGTTCCAAGATCTCTTCTCATTCTTCTTAGAATCACCAAGCAATCTCATTCACTTATGTGGATCTTTAAAGATTATTTACCTACTGACAACTCTGAAGTTCACATCTCCAGCCCAGACCTCTTTGGAGCTCTAGGATTGGACATCAAACTGCACCTTTGACAGCTCCACTTGAATGTCTCACAGGCATCTTAAACTTAGATTCAAAACCATGCCAGACA
Source organism: Rhinopithecus bieti (assembly GCF_001698545.2). NCBI lineage: Eukaryota > Metazoa > Chordata > Mammalia > Primates > Cercopithecidae > Rhinopithecus > Rhinopithecus bieti. The sequence continues at coordinate 775,143 of NW_016806456.1, forward strand.
TGCTCCTTCTCCAATTCTCTCCACCTCAATAAACGGTGCTGCCATCCATCCAGATGATTATCTCGGAAATGCCATAATTTTGAGAATCATGTCTCCAAGATTCTCACACAAACCCATCACCTCTCCAATCTACCTCCCAAATACATCATGACTCCTTTCATTTTTCTTCACCTCCATCCGCTGAAGCTCCAGTCTTAGCCTCTACATCTCTCACCAACTACTCTGATCTCTACCTGTGAGTACTGGACACTGATCCTTTTCCAACCACCCCTCACCCAGAACCCCACTGGGTGATTTTTAGGTGAAGCCAGTATTGAGGGCCACCAAGCTGCTTTCTGTGTGATGCTCCATCTAATCTCACAATACCCCCCCACTTGAAAAAATACATCCTGGCCACACTAGAGCCCTTGCAGTTTTGTACCTTAGGGCTTTCAGTTATGCTTTTTCCTCTGCCCACTTCAGAGTCATTTGAGATTCAAGTAGGACGCTATAGTACCATAAGACATTATTACATACATATAGTAAAATGTCCAGTGCTTTCTGCTAATTATCAGTTCAACCCATCTGTAAGCAGGGTCTATTCTTTTTATACATCGGGAAAATGATTCAGGAAGTTCAAATGATTTGCTTTAATCCCCAAAGGTGAACTTGCAAGCAGAGAGTAACCAGATCCTGCAACAGCCTATCTCTTTTTCCTCTTTCCTCCCATTCCCCTTCTCCCTCCTACCCTCCTCCTCATATCTTGGCTCCCCACTGTCTAGGCCTCCACCTCTGTGGCTCCACATAATTACTTTTTAACACCCATAATACTTGCTTGACCTCATCCTCAAAACTATTATGCACTAAGGGACCATCTCATACAAGCTCCTGCTATAGGAAATTATTTAATAGTGCCCAGTGTGCTGCCGAGAGCCAAAGCAACTCCCCCAAATGACGATGGAAACCCAAAGCCAGGGGAATCTGGCCCCTTCACAGCTTCAAATCATTCAATTATCCTCTTCTCCAACTGGAAGGGCAAGGGAATGATAAAGCACAGAGGACTGAATTCACAAAAGGGATTTGTTTTAAGATCCTGACATGTTTTTGATGAGGAGAGAGAGAGAAAATACAAAAACAACATTCATTCAGTAGACACTGAGCATTTACTGCAATAAGTGCCAGTATTTATAGAAGCACTTTATAAAGTCATATCCTCATTTTCTTGTCTGATTTGAATAATAGCCCAGTGAATCCCATTTTATAAAGGAAAAATTTGAACTCAGAAATGCTCTGTAAGTGTGTCCAGGTCACATAGCTGGGACATGGGCTAATGTGACTTGAAATTCTGAAACCAAATCTTAGGCATTTTTTGCACTATCCCAAGCTACCAGACATGAAGAAGGCTAGGGCAGGCATAAAAACATGTAGAATGTCCCCTTGCTACTACTACCCTATCCTCCTGGTGATCACCACTTCTTGGAGAAGCTCCACTTCTAGAGGTTTTCTGCCCAGGCGGAGTCCCTCTCTGCCTTCTCTGCGCTGCCCTCATTGGGCTCCTGTAGCTGCTTTGTCAGTCATTCCTACACCCCTTCCCCTCTCCCTTCCTGGAATGGTTCTTATGTGAATATGGCCCTTTTGACTGGCTGGAGTCTGCAGGTTCCTATTGTACATAACAGGAGTCTGTCTCTCGTCTTCCTCTTGCATTGGCTTCATAGACCATTTCTTTGAATTTCACCTAATCAGCCATAAGTCAACCAAAGAGTGGATGCTACTCCCCCACAACCCAGGCCTGCTTAGCTTATCCTCCTTCCTAGAGCCCTGAATGCCCGGGATCCAGATCAACCAGAATTGTCAAATGAAGAAAATAGTCATATATACAATAAATATTTTGTTGGTATAAGTATGTCCCAAATATTTTGGGATATATATATATGTGTGTGTTTATGAGACATTACAAGTATATTTGGGACGCACTTGTAAATGGTGATAGCTACTGCTTATGCTATTAGCTTATGTATGTATATATACATATATATATATATACACACATAAGTACAAAAAAAAATCCTTTATTTGTTGTTTATTTGAAATCCAAATTGAGCTGGGCATCTGTTTTAGTTTTTGCTGAATCTAACAACCCTAATCCCAAGTCTTTCATTCCTTGGGGGCCCAGGTAGCAGGAAGGGCCACTGGGGAGCGTAGTGTGACCCCAGCAGCAGGAGGCTGGGCTCTGGTCCTAGCTCTTCTACATATTCACCGTGAGGCCTTTGACTCAGTTTCCCCATCTGCACAGTGAGGGGTTGAATCAGATAGTCTCCAAGGACTTCACTGGCATAGGAAAGAGGTTTTTTTTTTCTTTTTGCTCCTACCGTCTTGCTTAGGGTATAGGAGGTTGCCGTTATTTAATTATGGAGCATGTTCCCACTGGACTGAACCTTCCGAGAGCCAGGATTGCTTTTCGTTCACAGGAAGTATGGTATCATGGGGGGGAGAAAACAACAACAGTAAGACTTTGACATCCTGAGTTGAAGACTTGGCAGCACCATTTACAAGTCACTTAACCTATGTTAAGCATCATTTTCTGCATCTTATTACAATTGGAAGGTTGATGTAAGCCCCTTCTTTAGCACAGAGTAAGCACTTAATAAGCAATAGCTATTATCATTGAGTTTGAATTTCTAGAGCCTGGCCAGGTTTCTGACCCAGGACTGACACTCTTAAATTAAAGGTGGAAAAATACAATTGGAGAGGGTGATTGGACAGCCAATCTTCAAAGATTAATTAGCCATTGATACTGAGGGTGGCCTGGAACCTTCCTACTTGTACAGAGGATTCCAATAGGCCCTCATCTACTTGACTTCAAGAGAAGACTGTTGCTTTAGAGTACTAACTTTATAGTCAGCTCACAGGAAAGGTTGTGGCCTGGCACCTTCATCCGGGCTTGGCCAATCAGCTCCGAGTAATGGATATTCCAGCAGGGGACTTCTTGCAGCTGTCAAAGCCTGGCTCCAGTGCACACACTCCAGGCTCAGGATACTTGGCCACCTCCCAGGCTGCTGGAAGCATCCAGTGCATTCTTGGCCACAGCACATCTTATGTAGATGAGGAAGTGGGAAGCATAATTTATTCTTGGGGCAAACTGGGGGCTGGTGAATGGGTGTGTTGACCCAACTTTCTGATTAGAATGCCAAGTGCGGAAGATAGATTGTGTCCTGAATCTGGGGGAGCTGAGAGTGAGAGCATATCCAGGGAGAAGGTGGAGGAAATAGAGAAGAATGAGCAGGACTGGTACCCAGGAGGGCAAGGCCCAGGCATGTGGGAATATCTATGCTGCCTGAAGGGACAGTGGAGACGCAGCTGGAGGAAGGGGAGCTCTCCTCTTTCAGTGAAATTAATCCACTCAGAACAGAGTTCAGGCCCCTGAGGCACCAGCTCACTATTGATAACCATGTTAATAGCTAGCATTTCTTAAGTATTTACTGTATGCCAGACATTGTGTTTAGTATTCTTGACATAGATTGTGGCATATAATCATGCTAATTGCTCTCTGAGACATTTACTAATAGCGGTGTTCATAATTAGCTGGTATGCCTGGGTGTTAAAATATTGAAATAGTTCAAACCTGGTTAGTAAAGGCTGCTAATGTGAGCTCCCTAAGTGGTCTCTGCCCTCTCATGAGGCAGGAAAGCAGAGGACCATGCTGAGGGATCTGTGTCATGCTATACTGGTTGATACATATTTTTAATGTCATTGTTATAGACCTAATAATGGTCCTCAAAGACAGCCAGGTTCTAATTCCTGGAATTTGTAAATATCACTTTAGGTGGCAAAACAGACTTCACAGATGTCATTAAGTGAAGGATTTGGAGATGGAGAGATTATCCTGGTGAGCTGTAAGTGCAATCACAGGTGTCCTTAGAAGATGGAGGCAGAGGCCAGGCATGGTGGCTCACACCTGTAATGGCAGCACTTTGGGAGGCCAAAGCAGGTGGATCACCTGAGGTCAGGAGTTTGAGACCAGCCTCACCAACATGGTAAAACCCCGTCTCTACTAAATACAAAAAATTAGCTGGGTGTGGTGGTGTATGCCTGTAATCCCAGCTACTTGGGAGGCTGAAGCAGGAGAATCGCTTGAACCTGGGAGGCGGAGGTTGCAGTGAGCTGAGATTGCGCCATTGCCCTCCAGCCTGGACAACAAGAGTGAAACTCCGTCTCAAAAAAAAAAGGAGACTGAGGGAGATTTGACACAGAAGGCTGAAGATGCTGTGATGATGGAAGCAGAGAGAGTTCTGAACATGCTATGCTACACTCCTGGCTTTGAAGATGGATAGAATGGCCATAATTCAAGCAATGCAGCTCTAGAAGCTGAAAAAGACCAGGAAATGGATTCTCCCTAGAGCCTCTGGAGGGAGCACAGCCCTGCCACCGCCTTGGTTTCAGCCTAGTAAAAAGCTGACTTCGGGCTTCTGGCCTCCATAACTGTAAGCAAATAAGTTTGCATATTTTAAGCCACCAAACTTATGACAATTTATTAGCATGGCCGTAGGAAACAAATACGGTTTTCCAACTGAGGCAACTAAAGCTGGATGGAGTAAGTGATTTGCTCCAAGTTTGTAGCCTGAGTTTGAATGTAGGCTACTTGATCCTAGAACACTTGTCCTTTACCACCAAGCTGCCTTCCAGTAATGCTGCAAGGAAATTGCCAATGAACCCATTTTCAACATGAGATCAATCACAGTGGGTTAGAGAGGCATATGACCTGTTTGAGGCCACAGCCTTCCCTAAAGGAGAGAGCTGGGATCTGGAACATGGATATATTCATTCTGATGCATAAAGTCCTCCTGCCCTCTGGCCTGGGCTAAAATATTGGCTGCAACTTGGAGGCTTTGTGGGTATCCAGAATTCACCCCCAGCCACCAGGTGCTGATCTCCAAAGGAGCAGCAAGACTCCCACAAACACCGTCGTCCAACACTGGAGGCAAGGCTGCAGGTATGCATCTTGGCCAAGCAGTGTGGCTTAGGAATGTAGGTGGAGAAGCAGTCCAGGCCTGCCAACTAGGCTGCTGCAGGGAGCCATAAATACCAGAGTAGGGAAAGGAAGTGGGCCTGACTCAGCCAAGCCACATGCCGCTCTTGAACAGCCTGCTTTCTGGATTCAGCTCTATCCGGAGAAATCAGTGGGGGGACACTCCTCGGCTGGCAGCAGGCTAAGGCACACACCACAGAGGGACCTGGGGACGCCCGTTGGTCAGGGCTTTCCTGGCCAGCTGTGGTAAGTTTGTGCCAGTGCTTTCATTCAATCCTGAATTCTGTGAGAGGCTTCCTGGGGCCAGATCCCTCCACAGTTTCAGGTCAGGCCAAAGAATGATGACAGAAACCGTAATCTGTGAGAGGCTATGCAAAGCACAAAAGAGTATTTATGGACCCAAAGTAGCATTTTCTTCTCCCTGCACACCTCATTTCTCTGTCATGTCTTTCAAATTACCACATCTATGAGGGAACATGATACAAACATCAAAATATGGAGACCAATGCCTGGGACAGTAGAGGAAGGAAAGGTCCTACCTGGTTGCAGCCCCTGGAAGCATTTCCCACTGTTAGGAGTCTGAGCCTTGAAAAGTAAATGAGAGCCGTTAGGAGTTGAATTCTATCTTCTGAAAGGATATGCAGAAGTCCCAACTCTTGATATACATGAATATGACCCTACAGGGGTTCCCTTCTGTCTGAGATTTCCCTTTCCATGATTTTGATTTCTGTGGTTTCCTTTACTTTCAGGCGACAACGATCTAAAAACATGAAACAGAAAATCCACAAATAAAGAATTCCTAAGTTTTAAATTGTTTATTGTTCTGAGTAGCTCGATGAAATTTTGCACTATCCTGCTCTGTCCTACCTGGGACATGAATTGTCTTTTTATCCAGCATATCCACACTGCATAAGCTACCTGCCTATGAGTCACTTATTAGCCATCTTGGAGATCAGATTGACTGTCATGGTATTGCAGTGCTTGTGTTCAAGTAACCCTTACTTTACTTAATCATGGCCCCAGTGGGGAAGAGTAATGAGGCTGGCAATTTGGATATGCCAAACAGAAGCCAAAAAGTGAAAGTTCTTGACTTATTAAAGAAAGAAAGAAAATTGTACACTGAGATCGCTAAACTCTATGGTAAGAACCAATGTATTAGTGAAATCATGAGGAAGAAAAAAGAAATTCACACTGGTTTTTCTGTCATAACTCAAACTGCGGAAGTTATGGCCACAGAATGTGATGTGTTTAGTTAGGATGAAAAAGGCATTGCATTTGTGAGTGGAAGACATAAACAGAAAGATGTTCCAATTGATTGCAATCAGATTCAGTACTATCCATGGTGTCAGTATCCACTGGGGTCTTGGAATGTATCCCCATGTATAAGACGGGACTATTGTATTTGGAAATAGGGTCTTTGCAGAAGTAATCAAGTTGTGTTGAGTTCATTAGGGTGGGTCCTTAATCCAATATGACTGGTGTCTTTATAACAAAAGGAGAATGCCACATGAAGACAGAGACACACAGACCTACAAAGGAAGAGCACCACGATATGATGGAGGCAGAGATGGGAGCGATGCTAATGCACAAGGAACACCGAGGATTACCGGCCACCACCAGAGGCTCGAAAGGGGCAAGAAAGGATTCTGTCTCTCAGAGGGAGCATGGTTCAGCAGACACTTCGATTTCAGACTTCTGTCCTCCAGAATTATGTGAAAGTACATTTCTCTTGTTGTAAGCCATCCAGTTTGTGGCACTTTGTCCTGGCAGTCCTAGAAAACTAGGATCAGAGAGTTTGTGTCTTGTGATGGCCCATTCTTCTTTATGTCTTCTGCAGACCAGGGTCAAGCCCTGCTGCACCGAGTCTCATACTGAGACTGAGAGTGGAGATGTGGGAAGCCCCGTGTGAACCAAGCCTGGTGGCTGGAAGGATGGGATCACGTTTAGCGAAAAAATGAGTCTGGTTGCAGAACAGCCAGTCATGGTGAATGAGTCTAGATAGGTAGTCCAGGGCCAGACTGTGACTCATTCCCAACAAAATAGGAGAGCCTCAGCTTTGGACTTCCTCTTTCTTGGAGGGACAAAGCACATGAAAGTCACATAAATTACCACGAAGATGAAATGTCAGAGCCAACCTCCCTTCTCTCCACACCTTACACGGACACAATTTTTGTTTTGAAAAATCTCTGCTTCCCTGTTTTGTTTTGTTTTCTGAAAAGGGGATACCCTCCCTGATTTTCACCTATGGTTGGAACAAATTGAAAGGTAGACAAAGGAGTAAGTAAGATGGATATCAAAATATGACTTTCAATACCATAAAACCTTGTTGAAATGCATGGTGTTTTGAGTCAAATGCATCTGCTCTCAGAGTGGTTAAATGGTGAGAAAGTTCAAGTTTGCAGAGCAGACCCACTAAGCTATCGTCACTGTGGGGTTGGAGGTGAGAAGTCAAGCAAACCCCCAGGCTCAGGGTTTCTGATGACGACACCCAGAGGGAACCGTGGAACAACAGCTGTTCCTCTTGCCAGAGAGCTTACTATACCTCCGAAGGGAGGAGTCAGGGAAGGGCAGGATGCCAAAATGCTCAAGAAAATTCAGAGGTGTGGAGAATAAGCTTTCCACCCCTTGAATCCTTAACATTATGCCTACCTGTGTGTGTACGTGACACCATTCTGGGCAAGGGAGGGCCTGAGTGCAAAATGGGGAAAGAAGAGAAAAACAGCCTTCAAAAGCCACACTGGGGTGGTGGAGGCCTTTGGTGGAACATGCATGAGGAGTTAGGGGGAAAATGAGCATCAAGTTTAGAGTGAAAAGACATGGGATATTTTCAGCTTTGTCATAAGCTTGTTGAGCTTCTTGGGAGCTACTACTTCTTTTGGTCATCAGTTTGTCAGTTGAGCCAAAAAAAAATATGTGTGTGTATGTGTCATATATATCATATATATGTGTATATAATACATAGCTCATATGTGTATATGTATATATGTCTCATATATATAGTTCTTCTAAGCCCAGAGCTAAGGTATGATCTTGGGGAGAAAAGCCAGCTGAAATGTTCCTGAAAAAAAAAATGGGTAGACTGTTCCTTAGATAGAGCAAAAGCCCACTGATAATATTTTGCTGATAACATTTAATATAATATAAAAAGAGAGAAAGTTGATCTGGCATTGCAGGCTACCAAGCTAGTCCACTTTTCATTCTGGCATTTGGCATCACTTTGATGTGACCTGGCGGCAATGCTCAGGTTGTTATATGGAAAATGATAAGATCCTGTGGATCTCTCAGAATGGGGCAATTATTAGGTGGGAATGGTGGGTTCCCCAGAACAGAGAGGCAGATGGGAGCTCCCTACAACTCCTCACAGCTCCCAGAGTGGAGGCAGAGAGCTGCCAGCACTCAGCTGCCAGCACTGCTTTGTCTTGGTGGGAGAGGAAAAACATAGGGTTCTGGGCTCCTGTGTAGGAAACAGCCTTCCCTAGAGCCCTGGGCTCCTCAGGCTTCTGTCTGCCCCTAGTTGAGCTCTGGAAAGTTCCCAGAGCCCTATACTCAGTCCACAGCTCTTCTCTTTGCATATCCTTTCTCCTGCCTCTTTAATCACCTCCTCTGACACACTGATGACTTGAGAGTTGTGTCTCCAAGATGCTCCAGTGTTGGTTATTCTATTACCTGGAGGACATCTCCAGCTGAATATCCTTAAGGAGCCTCAAATTCAACATGTTGAAAGACAAAATCTTCCTTCCCCATCCCTAAACCTGGTTTTCTTTCTTATATTAATAAATGATACAACGTGTACCCGGTAATGCAAGAGAGAAACAGGGATTAATCCTGAACACCCGTCCCCTGTCTCCCGCCAAGCCCTAAGTCTTGATGATTCTACCTCTTAGCATCTCTCCTGTCTCCCCCTCCTCTCCCTTCTCTCTATACTGGCTACTGGCAAGCTGTAAGTGATCTCCTTGTCTCTGAATTCTTCTCCCTTTTCCTGCAGACTAGCAGTCAACAGTTTTTCTCTACAGGGCCAGGTGGTGAATATTATCAGCTTTGCCTGCTGATGGGCTCCATCATAACTACTTAACTCTGCTGTTGTGGTGAAAAAGCAGCCACAGACAATACACAAATGGATGAGTGTGACTCTGTTCCAATAAGACTTTTATTCACAAAACCTGGTAGAGGGCCAGACTTGTCCCACAGACCAAGGTTCACGTCTCCTGATCTACACCAGGGCCAAAGTAATCTTTGTAAAAGGCAAGTCAAGTCACAATTCCTTTCTTGCTTAAAGGCCTTCAGTGCCTCCCCATCACCTCCAAGCTCTTCTCAAAGCCCTGTGGGATCTGGCTCCTTGCCACCTCTCACACTGAAGATTGCACTATGTCCCCAGCAGCATTTGCAGCTCTGTCTTGTTTGCCGTTCCCAGAACACATGGTTCTACTTGTCAATCCCATCCGTAGGCACACCTGTCTCCTGGGCTGAGCAGGCTGTTTATCTTCCCACCACGAAGTTTCTGGGGCTACTGTTCGTCTTTGTAGCCTCAACTCTTGTGCCCTTCTTTTCCAACTTTATTCATTCATTCCTTTATTTGCGGATTTGTTCAGTATTGATGCATAAGCCACTTGGTAAGCACTTACTATGTGTCAGAAAGAGTTTATACAGAGAATGGCGAGGTAGGGATGGGACATGGGGATTGCTTGGCTGGACTTCACATGGATAGGTAGACCCCACTTTCAGTACCAAAATCTGTATTAGTCAGGGTTCTCCAGAGGGATGGAACCAAATAGGATGTATGTTTATATAAATGTTTATATCATTGGCTCACACAATTACAAAGGTCCCTTGATAGGGCATGTGCAAGGTAAAGAATGAGGAAAGCAGGTATTGTGGCTCAATCCAAGTCCCAAAGCCTCAAAACGAGGGAAGCCAGCAGTGCAGCATCCAGTCTGAGGCTGAAGGCCTGAGAGCCCCCAGGAGGCTGCTGGTGCGAGTCCCAGAGTCCAAAGGCTGAAAAACCTGGAGTCTAATGTCCAAGGCAAAGCATCTCACATGGGAAGAGAGAAACAGAGAGAGCGAGAGGAAATTAAGACAAGTCATTTATTTTACAATTTTAAATTTGTGTCTCGTTACTGGAACATACTGTCCAAGGTGCACTGTAATTCCGTTTTTTTAAAATACGGAATTATCCTGTGATTAAAAAGATAAAATTGCGTTCTGTTCAAGATGTTAATTTGTATGTACAAATATTTAAAACAGCATGATTTTTTGTAATCTCTTTCTGCCATTGCTTCATCTTAAAATTGCATTACAAGTTTAAAATAAGTGAAAATGGGCATCTCTGAACTTCTAAGGGGCTACGGGACAGAGGTGTCTCAAGGGGTGGCTAGGAGTGTTTCGAGCTGCTTTTCCCTAATTTCTGACACTCTTCCTACGAATGCCATGCCAAATAAACTTGTGAGTGTCAAAACAGGCAACACAGGACTTGCTATGAAAATGGAGCTTCAGACTACTCTCATTCCGCTCAGGTTGCTATCTCTAAACAGCTCCTGGGCAGGAATTCTGGAAGTGTCACTGTCCAGTGCTAACTTCGGTTCTGATAGGGAACATAACAGTGACTGGGAGAAACAAGGCGTCCTAACTCCTGGAGCTGCCATCACAGTGTAAGTAACAACTAAAGATGGCTGGTTTAAGCTTTAGCAGCGAAGGACGTTATATAAGGTGATGTGACATTCAAGGACAGATGGGTGTGGGAGAAAAAGAGAGGGCTGGGCTGCCAGACACTTCCACATTCATTCGAGTAGCTACAGGGGGGTCTCCTGAGCTGTTCAGTCTCTGGCTGTAATCTCACATCTCTCTGCTAGCTCTAAAATTAAGGCGGTCCTGTTTCATTTATTTATTTGTTTATTCCTCTGTCTCCCCTGGTCAACTGGAAGCTCTTCCTCAGAAGAAACCCTCCCTCAGTGCTCCGCACATCCCTAGAGCCTGGGATAGCATGGCTCATTCGCTGGAATTTGTTGAATGAGTACATCTAGTTGCACTCTCCAAATGCTGTCTGCATTTCTACCACCAACCACCCGCATTAAGTGAATTAGGGAGACCAAGGAAGCGTCACAGGAAACCTTGAAGTTGAGTTCAGTGGCAAGCCCACTTCAAAGGGAGAGGACTGGAGGGAGATGGTTAATACATGTGCATTAAATTTACCTTAGGAATTAAGGGCAAACATCTTCCAGACAAGCGCCTTTGGGGTTTCTCCAATCATCTAGACTTCTGAAAAATAGTCCATAACACACCGAACATACACAAAATGTGGGCTAGGTTTAGCTGGTTGTGGTGATGTCAATGGATAAAAATAGCTGCTCTATGGTCTGATCCCAAAGGGAAGACAAAGCGAAAGACAGCTCTCTCAGTTTCTGATCTGATGGGGGGGGGGGGGGGGGGGGAATCACTTTTTCAATCCTACTTAAAAAAAACAAAAAAACTCTTTTTTACATGTTCTTTATTTTCCAATCATGAAATGAATACTCGCTTACTAGAGAACATTTGGAAGGTACAGAAAATTGCAAAGAGCCTCATCGAATGTTTTGGCATATTTCCTTCTAGTCTCTCAATCCAACTCATGCTAACAGCAGAGTTAGGAAGAAGCAGAACGGGAAAATGCAGTCGTTTTGCCATTATTTTTTATACAGAGAATTATCAAAGTAGCCCTCCAGACTCCGAGAAGAGAGCTTTGCCTTTTGCATACATTTTTACTTTTTTCTGATTATGGAAACAAAATATTCTAATTTTGGAAAAGATAGGAAAGAAATGCCTGTCATCCATAATCCAACCCCCAAAAGATGCTCTGTTAACGTTCTGATGCACGTGTCTTGGGCCTGTTTTCTAGGCAAACAAATATCAGGGAGATCTCACTGGATAGGCAATGCTGCATTCTAAAAAATTATTTTCCCGACCGGGCACGGTGGCTCATGCCTGTAATCCCAGCACTTTGGGAGGCCAAGACGTGCGGATCACGAGGTCAGGAGATCAAGACCGTCCTGGCTAACACGGTGAAACCCCGTCTCTACTAAAAATACATAAAAAAATTAGCCGGGCGTGGTGGCGGGCACCTGTGGTCCCAGCTACACGGGAGGCTGGGGCAGGAGAATGGCGTGAACCTGAGAGGCGGAGCTTGCAGTGAGCTGAGATCCGGCCACTGCACTCCAGCCTGGGTGACAGAGCGAGACTCCGTCTCAAAAAAAAAAAAAAAAAACAATTATTTTCCCTTAATTTCTACATCAAAAACATTTCACCCATATTTTAAAATCCTTATGTTAGTGAATGTTACCAATGATTCAGTCACGTTTTCTGGATGGAGAATATTTAATAATTTTTAAATTGTTTGGCATTTCAAAATTTTCACAACTGTAAATACAAATGTTGTGAGCAACATCTTAGATACAAATTTTGTTGAGTTTCAAGTTCTCATTTTAGGAAAAGGAGGAAAATCCACATCTGCATTTATAGCTACATATTTATATATCTATATCTATATCTATCTGTCTCTATATATATATAGCTGTATATTCAAGTATGTAATCTTTAAAGTCTCAACAGGAGTTTAATTCATACAACTGCTTTGGAAAACTGTTTGGCAGTATCTACTAAATTAAACACAAGCTTACCCTGTGACTCAGCAAACTACTCCAAGATCTAAATCCAAGAGAATATAGTTCATATGTGTACAAAAAGACATGCACAGGAGTGTTCGTGGTTTTATTCACAGTAGCCTCAAAGTGGAAACAACCCAAATGCCAACAATAGAAGAATGAATAATTAAATTATGGTATATTAATATAATAGAATAGTACATGCTATGGTGTGAATATTTGTGTCTTCCCAAAATTTATATGTTAAGATCTAATTACCAATGTAATGGTGTTAGGAGGTAGGACTTTTGGGAGGAGATTAGCTCATGAGGGCAGAGTCCCCCATGAGTGGGGTTCGTGTCCTTATAAAAGATGCCCAGAGGGCTCCTTCACACCTTCTGCCATGTGAGAACACAGCAAAAAGGTACCTTGTTTATAAGCCATCCAGTTTACATTATAAGCTACCCAGTTTACAAATTGCTGTAATATTTTATTATAGCAACCTGAGTGGACTAAGACACTCCATCGTTAAAAAGAATAAACTGTTGCTACGTACAATAAAATGAATAGATCACTCAGAAATTATATGAAGCAAAAAAATCAAGACTCAAAAGGATGAAGACTGTATGACTCCACTTTTATGAAAGAACATATAAAACTGATTATGGTAGTAATCAGAATAGTGGTTCCTCACAGGTAGATGTGGGATGATTTCTGCCTAGGAAAATGCATGAGGGAATCTCTGGGGGTGCTAGAAATATTGTGTGTTGATCTGTGCCATGGTTATATCAATGTATTCAAATGTGAAAATCTGTGAGGATATGTGCTTAAGAAAATTATTTAAATAATAATAACTTAAATTATTTATTTAAATAAATGTTTAAGATTACTTAAATCTTAAGCATATAGCTTCAGGATATGCCAAAAAAAAAAAAAAAAAAAAAAAAAAAAAAAGTCCTACTGGTGCAAGGACATCATCTCACCAAAGTAGAGCTTTGGTCACTTGTGCGTATGGTGAGTGCTCTCTGGGAAAATTTTGTGGCAGGGTTTTGTGAACTAGAAAGCAACAAACATAGTGCAACGATTATTTTGTTTCCTGTAGTGTCTTACCCTTGAGAGAGACTGAGCCTTGGCAAAAAGAATGAAGTGGTCAAAGTCTGCCTTCTGCTCTATGTCTTAGAAATACTGACCTTCTGAGGTCAGGCAGAGTCATCAGAGATGACCTGATATATTCCTTCACCTGAGGAATGAGGATGCTGAGATTGGGAACGGGAAAGTGACTTGCCCACAGTCAGAGTCAGGCCATACCTGGTTGTCTTTTTCATTCATTTAGTGATCCTGTGCTGAGCATATAACTGGTGCCAGGCCCTGGGCTATTTCCAGCTTTCAAGGCATTTATCATTGACAGAACAAAAGCATAAGGGTTTTACAGCCATTAGGATATCTACTATCAAAAATCCAGAAAATAACAAGTGTTTGTGAGGATGTAGAGAACTATTAGAACGTTTGTGTACTGTGGGTGGAAATATAAAATGGTGCAACCAATTCAAAAAACAGTGTGGTGCTTCCTCAAAAATTAAAAATAGAATTAGCATTAGCAATACCACTTCTGGGTTTATACCCCAAAGAATTGAAAGCAGGGACATGAAGAGATATTTGCATACCCATATTCATTGCCCCATTATTCACGATAGCCAAGAAGTGAGAGCAACCTAAATGTCCCTCAATGGATGAATGGATAAAAGAAATGTGGTCTATACATACAGTGGAATATTATCAACCTTAAAAAGGAAGGGAATTCTGACATGTGGAAAACCTTGAAAACATTATGCTAAGGGAAATGAGCCAGTCACAAAAGGACAAATAGTGTATGATTACGTATATATGAAGTTCCCAGGGTAGTCAAAGTTACAGAGACAGTAGAATGGTAGTTGACAGAGTGTCAGGGTAGAGGGGAATGAGGCGTTGTTGTTTAATAGGTACAGCTGTCCTTTGGTAACCAGGGGGGATTGGTTCTAACACCCTCAGGGGCTACCATAATTTAAGGATAAGCAAGCCCTTTATATAAAATGATATAATATTTGCATATAACTCATCCTCCTGTACACTTTAAATAATCTCTAGATTACTTAGAATACCTAATAGAATGTAGATGCTATGTAGGAAGTTATTATATTCTATTGGTTTTTTGTTGGTATTATTCTGCTTGCTGTATTTTAAAAAAATATTTTCTAGTGTCTTTGATTCATGGTTGGTTGATTCTGGGGATATGGAGCCCATGTATATGAAGAGCTCACTCTGTAGAGTTTTAGTTTTGCAAGATGAGAAAAGTTCTGGAGATTGGACAACATTAGAACTTACCACTGAACTGTTCACTAAAAATGGTCAAGATGATAAATTTAATGTTGTGTATATTTTACCACAATCATAGGGGCAGATAGGAGGGAGGGTGAGAGACCTCTAATTCCAGCTTTGGGGGTCAGAGAGAAGGGGGCCTGCTGAGAATGAATCCTCCCACCTTTGGTGCACACACTCTCCCCTAATGACCTCCTATTCCACATATACCTGAAGGGAGAACTCCATGACTATGGACTAGAGTGAACATGAGTCTTAAATATCCAGCCTGGGTGAGATTCCATGATGTTAGATCAGAAATACACAGATAAGAAATATGCAGAAAGAAGATCCATGTCAACTTTCAAGTATCCAAGGCAGATAGGAGTCCCCTAACAATGCTAGGTTAATTAGAGCATCTTGGTATATGTGAGTGATTTGGTCACTGAAATCAAAATAAATGTGGCAATTTCCAACCAAAACTTAGATTAAAATTGCATAAAACTTTACACATCTACTATCATCAGTAGGTCACAACTACTGATGATCACTGATGAGATGCCTCTGGGAGCTTCTGAGGAGTGTTATAAAATAAGTCTCAGGTCTTCCTGGAATGAAAGAGGAAGCCATTGATCTATCAACCCCATTTCCCAGGGGTTAAAGGCAAACATGCACATATTAGTGCTTCTCTGCTTCCCAGATGTTCATGTGTGAAGGCCAGGTGGGTGCCTATGGCATCACATGTTATGGTACCATGGGAGTTCCAGGGAAGGAAGTGAGGGAACTGAAAAGCCCTGGGTATATTGCAGACTGGTTGCAGCTGAACTAAGCTAGTAGACACTGGCTCAGAGCTGATCACAGTTGCAGCTGAAAGAAGTGGTAGGCCCAAACAGGTTTGAAATGGTGCACAGGAAGTTTCTGACACAGTCCATTTCTGGTACCACCCAGATCTCTTCTCATTCCAATGGAAGATTAGAAAGTAAGAGCAGTTTTCATATTCCATGGACTCAATAAATAGCTGGCTCCTGCTACTGCTCCATCTATTCTCTCCATTGTCTTCAAAACAATTGAATGAAAAAATTCCAGAGCTTGGTGCTTTCTTTGAAAACATGGCTCTTCTGTCCATTTTACTGATGAGAAAACTGAGGCTTCCCTATGCCTAAGGGAGCACATTGGAGATAAGAGCATACGGAAGTGCAAGACACTAGCTTAGTTTCTTCAAATGAATCACTCTGCCTCTTGGTGGATGGCGTTTTCCCCCCAACCTATATTCACCTTTTCCTTACCACAAACTTTTACCTTCACCTTTGATATGATCAATATCAGATTGGATAATAAATGTACTACCTGGAAGTCCTAGCCAGAACAATCAGACAAGAGAAAGAGATAAAGGACAGTCAAACTGGTAAAGAGTAGTCAAACTGTCTCTGTTCACTGATTATATGATCATATATCTAGAAAACCCTAAAGACTCCTCCAGCCCGGGTGCGGTGGCTCATGCCTGTAATTCCAGCCCTCTGGGAGGCCAAGGCGGGCGGATCACGAGGTCAGCATCGAGATCATCCTGGCTAACACGGTGAAACCCCGTCTCTATTTTTAAAAATACAAAAATTTAGCTGGGCGTGATGGCCAGCGGGCGCCTGTAGTCCCAGCTACTCCGGAGGCTGAGGGAGAATGGCGTGAACCTGTTAGGCGGAGCTTGCAGTGAGCCAAGATCACACCACTGCACTCCTACCTGGGCGACAGGGCGAGACTCTGCCTCAAAAAAAAAAAAAGAGTCCTCCAAAAAGTTCCTAGAACTGATAAATGAATTTGACAAAGTTTCAGGATACAAAATCAATGTATACAAATCAGTACCACTGCTATACGCCAATACTGACCAAGCTGAGAATAAAATCAAGAGCTCAATCCCTGTTATAAGAGCTACAAAACAAAACAAAACAAAACAAAATACTTTCGAATACACCTAACCAAGGAGGCAAAAGACCTCTACAAGGAAAACTACAAAACACTGCTGAAAGAAATCATAGATGACACAAATATTTGGAAACACACCCCATACCCCTGGATGGGTAGAATCAATATTGTGAAAATGACCATACTGCTAAAAGCAATCTACAAATTCAATGCAATTCTCATCAAAATACCACGATCAATCTTCACAGAACTAGAAAAAAATTGTAAAATTCATATGGAACCAAAAAAGAATCTGCATAGCCAAAGCAAGACTAAGGAAAAAGAACAAATCTGGAGGCATCACATTACCCTACTTCAAACTGTGCTATAACACTATAGTCACACAAACAGCATGGTATTGGTATTAAAATAGGCACATAGACCAATGGAACAGAACAGAAAGCCCAGAAATAAAGCCAAATACTTACAGCCGACTGATCTCTGACAAAGAAAACAAAAACACAAAGTGGGGAAATGACACCCTATTCAACAAATGGTGCTTGGGATAATTGGCAAGTCACATGTAGAAGAATGAAACTGGATTCTCATCTCTCACCTTATACAAAAATCAACTCAAGATGGATCAAAGACTTAAATCTAAGACCTGAAACCATAAAAATTCTAGAAGATAACATTGGAAAAACCCTTCTAGACATTGGCTTAGGCAAAGACTTCATGACCAAGAATCCAAAAGCAAATGCAATGAAAACAAAGATAAATAGATGGGACTTAATTAAACTAAAAAAACTTCTGCACAGCAAAAGAAATAATCAGCAGAGTAAACAAATAATCCACAGAGTGGGAGAAAATGTTCTCAAACTATGCATCCAACAAAGGACTAATATCCAGAATCTACAAGGAACACTAACAAATCAGTAAGACAAAAACAAATAATCCCATCAAAAAGTAGGCTAAGGATATGAATAGACAATTCTCAAAAGAAGATATACAAAAGGCCAGCAAACGTATAAAAAAATGCTCCACATCACTAATAATCAGGAAAATGCAAATCAAAACCACAATGCGATACCACCTTACTCCTGCAGGAACAGCTACAGTTTAAAAAATCAAAAAATAATGGATGGTGGCATAGACGTGGTGAAAAGGGAACACTTTTACACTGCTGATGGGAATGTAAGCTAGTGCAAACACTATGGAAAACAGTATGGGGTTTCCTTAAAGAACTAAAAGTATATCTACCATTTAATCCAGCAATCCCACTATTGGGCATCTACCCAGAGGAAAAGAAGTCATTACACAAAAGACATTTGCACACACATATTTATAGCAGCACAATTCCCAATTGCAAAAATATGAAACCAACCCAAATGCCCATCTATCAATGAGTGGATAAAGAAAATGTCAGATAGATATAGATATAGATATAGATACACACACTTACCATGAAATACTACTCAGCCATAAAAAGGAATGAAATAATGGCATTTGCAGCAACCCGGATGGAGAAGGAGACTATTATTCTAAATAAAGTAACTCAGGAATGGAAAACCAAACTTTCGTATGTTCTTACTTATAAATGGGAGCTCAGTTATGAGGATGCAAAGTCATAAGAATGATACAATGGACTCTGGGGACTTGGGGCAAAGGGTGGGAGGGGGTGAGGGATAAACGACTACACATTGAGTAAAGTTCCACTGCTCAGGTGATAGGTACACCAAAATCTCAGAAATCACCACTAAAGAACTTACCTCTATAATCAAACACTGCCTATTCTCTCAAAAACCTATTGAAATAAAAAATAAATTCACTACCTGTAAGAAGTAAATTCTGGTTTTAAATTTAATAATAAAATTTTACATATGTATAAAATGTGTTCTCTTAGCTAGCCATTTGGCAGACACCTTCTCATTTTATCTTCACAACAACTTATAAGGTAGTCTTGTACTCTTTCTTTCTCCTTCCCTTCCTTCCCCTTCATTGTGGAAAAAATAAAATAAACATAGAAAACAAAACAAAACAAAACATATAACATAAAAGTTAGCATTTTAACTTTTTTAAATGTACAATTCAGGGGCGTTAAGTACATTCATGATGTTGTGCAACCAGTCCCACCAATATCCGTTTCTAGAACTTTTTCATCATCCCAAACTGAAACTCTACATCCATTAAACCATAGCCTCCTATTTCTTTCTCCCTCAAACTCCTGGTCACTTTTATTCTACTTTCTATATCTATGAATTTACCTATTCTAGGTGCCTCATATAAGTGAGATCATACAATGTTTGTCCTTTTGTGTCTGGCTTATTTCACTTAGCATAATCTTTGTGACATTTAATAGAGTATGCCAGAATTTCATTACTTTTTAATGCTGAATAATATTCCATTGTATGGATATATCACTTTTTAAAATTAATTCATCTGTTGAAGGACACTGGGGCTGTTTTTACTTTTGAGTTATGATAAATAGTGCTGGTATAAAGATAAATTGGTGTAAAAATACAGATGCTCCTTGATTTACGATGGAGTTTCAACCCATCATAAGTTCAAAAAATCATAAGTCAAAACTGCATTTAATACATGTTGCCTATAGAACATCATAACTTAGCCTCACCTTCCTTAAATGTGTTCAGAACACTTATATTAGCCTATAGTTGACAAAAATCATCTAACATGAAGCCTGTTGTATAATAAAGTGTTGAATATCTCATGTGATTTATTGAATACTGTACTGAAAGAGAAAACATCCACAGTAGCAGCTAGAGCAAGTGGTGGGCCCAAACAGGTTTGTAATGATTCAAGAGAAGTGTCTGACATAGTTAGTCTCCGGTACCACCCAGATCTCTTCATATTTCAATGGAAGATGAGGAAATGTGTACAGTTTCCATACGCGTATGGAAGATTGTGTACAAGAATGGTCATATGGATATTTGAAGGATGGTTTCTACTGAATGTGTACCACTTTTGCACCATGATAAAGTTAAACTATCATCAGTTTGGAAGTGTCTGTATCTGTTTGAGTTTCTGCTTTCAAATTCTTTGAGTATATACCTAAGAGTAGAATTTCTAGATCATATGATAATTCCATGTTTAACTTTTTGAGGAATCGCCATACTGTTTTCCATAATAGCTACATCATTTTACATTCCCCCCAGCTATACATCAGGGTTTCAGTTTCTCCAAACTCTCACCAACACATATTATTTTCCATTAAAAAAAGTAGTAGCCATTCTAATGGGTGGGAAGTGGTATCTCACTGTAGTTATGATTTGCATTTCCCTAATGTGTTTCTTTTTTCATGGAGGAGGAGACTAAGTCACAGCAAAACTAGGTAACTTACTGAAGATCATGTAGTTGCTAAGTTGCAGACACAGGATTCAAATCCACTTCCTGCTGACTCCAGTGTCCGTATTTTTAATTGCCTCCCTGGTTTGTGTCCCTTCAGATCAGAAATGCTAAAGGCAGCTAGTGGTATAGGTCAGAAATTGTTTTCAGCAAAAAGTCATCCCTTGCGTGGAATATTTCTCACTTATCCAGACACTAAAAGATGGCCCCTGCTTTCAAAGATCTCTCACACTTGGGTACAGTGCTTCTCAAACTTGAAGAATCAGTTTTTATTTTTTTAATTTCCAATGTGTTACATACTGATGCTTTTGTAAATCACAATAAAAATAAATTACTAGAAAAGGAGAATTTTAAAAACATACATAGTATAAACCCAAATATTTTGTTATTTGATTGATTACAAAAATAATTGCTCTGTCAATAGCTATAAATGTTTATGTACTTTCAATCTCTGTTCCCATATCATAATGGATCAGTGTATTAGTCTGTTTTCACTCTGCTGATAAAGACATACCTGAGACTGGGCAATTTACAAAAGAAAGAGATTCATTGGACTAACAGTTCTACATGGCTGGAGAGGCCTCACAATCATGGCAGAAGGCAAGGAGGAGCAAGTCACATCTTACATGGATGGCAGCAGGCAAAGAGAGAGCTTGTGCAGGGAAACTCCCCTTTTATCAGATTTCGTGAGACTCATTCACTATCACAAGAACAGTGCAGGAAAGACCCACTCCCATAATTCAATCACCTCCCACCCTATACCTCCCACAAGAGGTGGGAATTGTGGGAGTTGCAATTCAAGATGAGATTTGGGTGGGGACACAGCCAAACTATATCAATCAGTAACATTTTACAGACAGCACCATCCATAAATTACGTACTGAGGGGCACTATCCTAAAGGAGCAGGCACATGTTGAATTTTGAAGAACAAACAAGAGTTAGGATTGTTAATTTAGAATGCCTGGGCCTCTGTTGTTTCCATGTCTTTTCTTGAGGAACCAGCACCTAGAGCACATGAGAAATTCCATGGGCATTAAAATTCCATGGACTGACAAGAATTGATGTGGTGGTAGAATTAGAATAGGTTATGAAGCTAGGCAGATCTAGAATTAAATTCCAAAAGCTGTGTGTCCTAGGTGGATGACCTTGAGCAATTCAGTTCTTATCTCCAAACTCTATTGTAATATCATCATCCTAAAAAAATGAGGCTAGAAGGTCCTATTTTGCAGTGATATTATTAAGATTGAATGTCACCATGTATGTAGATCACTTAGCAGAGTGCCCAGTTCATAGCCACTCAACCAATAAATAGGAGTTCCTTCTCTTTATCTTTGCAGAGCTTTGACAGCCTTCAAAAGTTGCCAGAAGAATACCAGACCACAGCAGTCTAAAAATGCATCCCCTCTTAATTACCATTTGGTTTGGAACGAGACTGACTCATCTGTAGCCCTGGCAGCAGCAGGTCCTGGTTAGGATAGAGGTGATGCTGGGTCACTGGACGTGCCTGGAACTCTGCCTCTTCCTGCCTCACTCTGGACTGCTGCTTCATTGGGTCATTCGGACTCAACAAAGCAAAAATTCTGTGAATGTGCCATTTTACTTAAGAAGCTTGACTTTGGGAGAGCCAAAGAAGGGATGCCTACAAAGAAATATTCAGTGTTTCCTATTACCTTGGCTTTACTTCAAAAAAATCACACATTCTACCAAAGGCTAGCCCTCTCTGTGAAATCCTGATGTCCCTGATATTAAACCATGAGAAAGAAGCCATATTCCCTATCCTTCAGACACTCCTTTTGGCAGGACATTTTTGGACATGGTGCATGGTAGATGTTTGGTTTTGGGATCTGGATTTAACTTCTAAATCCGTAACACCAGCTGTGTGACCTTGAAGGAAGGAATCATGTAAAATGGGTTAATGCTCTAATTCCAGTTTTTGAAAGAAATAAATAGGACTATAAATGTGAGACTGTTATACAATCATTCCTCTCTCTCCATTTTATTTTTTCAAGTGGTAAAGGGCAAATAGGTTTAAGGCACAACCAAATGTTCTGGAGTCGATGGCTGAATGAACAGAGTGTCAGGGCCATTCTGCTTCCCATTCAGAATACCAGGATTACCTCTGGGCAGGTGGATTTTAAACTTTTACTGTTTAGAGGGCATACATCAAAGCCTAGTTTGACTGCTTGCACACTTCATAGTTTTTAATCCTGAAATGTGAGCACAACTTGTAAGTTTTGTGTGGTTGAACAAGGAAATAATTTGTTCATCATTCTTTAAAGGGGTTCTGAACTTGCACCAATAACAAGGAGCTTGTGCTTATCTGGAATTTTTCTCTAAAAAATTTATAGCTTAGCACAGACCTGGACGGTGAGTGATGGGGACCACATGGCCCTAGGAATGCAGCTCCATGCACACTACATGGAGGGTGTGTTGCTCCTGTTTCTTCTTAGAGAGTCAGACTGGCCTTTAAGGATGTCTTCAGGAGAAGCCATTTGTCAGCCAGGCTCCTAGAGGGTGGACACTGAAGCAGAGTGCACGCAGTAGTTCCAGCTTTGGGACAGTGCTCCCTAGAGCTCAGCAACGTGTCTTTACCCTGGTGCCACCCCTCACTAGCAATTCATGCCTTGCACATGCCAGTGATATCACTACCTGCTCTGCTATTATGTCCTGTTATTGATGCTGAAATACATTTTGGTTCATTGGTGAAAACCTTGACAATCTGTTCAAGCTGCCTTATGTTGCCTTGTTCAGCATTCCTTCTGCTATAACCTTGGCCTTAGAAAGCTGTCCACTCCAAAGCTGTTCTCACAAGCAGCTCTCCAACTTGATTTACCCATGCCTGGCATCACTTGTTCAGGTGGAATAGGTATTGAACTGGTGGGATTGAACCTACAGCACCTCTCTTGAAATTAAATTAACTATAGAATGAAGCATAACCATGTTTTGAGTTCTCCTCTATTTATATTGTTGATTGATTTTTAACTTTTTTAGGAGACAGTTCTCTGAAAACATGCTATCTTAAATAGATGGGAGAGAGCTAACTTTTCATTTTCTGTGATAAGAGAAGAACAGAGGCATAGGTAACCTAGAAAAGCATACAACCCTTTAATCCTTGATATTTATATCTTGACCTCCTTCATGATAATGGTACAACCAGTAGAATATATACCACTGGAAAGATGCAAAGTAGATCATGTGAGATGCAGGGCTTTTTAACCGTTGTTAAGGATCTGTAGGCAAATTTCCCCCCAATAATTTATGCAATATTTAATCCCCTGGGAATCACCAGGGCAACCGAACAAACAACTGAAACTAAAATCCTTCTGTAGAAAAGCTGGCTTTGTACTTGAAGGGCTGCATGGTTCAGGGGAAAGAGAATGGGCTTTGGATTTTAACCTTTTTACATGTAGTAGAACAAAAGAAGCAAAGTCCATTTTTAAGGAACTGTAGCTATTTATATACATGAGCTGAGTTTGGCTTGGAAAAAATATTGCTGTTCTGTTGTAAAAACATTTTGATCAGTCTATTGGTTATTCAAGTAAGACCTTGGACCTAGAATGAAGAGGAGGTGTTAAGACAAAGGGAAGATACGTTGCTTTGCATAAAAAGTTAAAAGGATCCTTTTCAAGAAGAGAGATTGTTTGATTGTTTGTGTTTTACATCCTCTGGAGGTAAAGAATTCAGAAACTTGGTTGGGGCTTTAAGAGATAGAGTGAGGAGAACAGTGAGGAGGAGGAACTCAGATGCAACAGGAGTGGCCCTGGCATCATGGCGGCAGGTGGGTGGCAGGGGAGGCAGGGAAGGAGCAGAGGCAGGGCTGTGGCTCAGACACAGCCCCACACCACTGCTGCAATCATCGCTACACTTCTCCATCATCACCCCAACTTACATAATGCTGGGAGAGGAAGGAAAAAAAAAGGAGGAAAACATCTTGAGCTAGCTGAGCTTTTATCTTGAGTTGGTCAAATTTACATGAAGAAGCAACTAAGTTTGCTATGAATTTGATTAAATTTTATGAAATTAAAGTTGCAGCTTCACTCCTGGTTGACTCAAGTGACTTTAACATTCATGCCTGCACTCATGGCATCTGCTGAGTTTTCATCTAACTTTTGTTATTTCTGTGGTCCTTCTGTTTCCCAAGTTCCCACACTCGGATGGCTATCTGCATGCATGCCTCCTTGCGTTCTTCCTGTTCCGAGGCAAACTCAGCCTCTTCCATGTCAGTTTACTTTTCTTGTGCTCTGTGAGGGCAGAAACTCTGGAGAGCACTTCCACAGTTGTATCCCCAACCCTTAACAGAGTACTCACTATAGAGTGGGCGCAAAATAGCTCCTTGTTGAATGAATGCCTGATAGAAAAAGAAGAAAGTGACCAGGAGAGGAGGACAAGCCAGAATGAGAGCAAAGAAAGGGATGGTCAACAGGTCCTTCGGATGAAAGAGGCTAGTGGCTAGGTCAACACACAATTGAGGGCAGAGGAGCTCATAGCAGGGCTGCAGGGTGTGAGGACAAGGAAGTTAAATGTGGACCAGAGAGGGCAAAAAGGAGTTGCTCCAATTCCACATCAAGCCCTGAGTGAGCTGAGGAATGGTTGATTCCCTGGGATTGACTACCAGCCTGGTGAAAGGTTGTCAGGTGGGGAAGCAGAATGGAGCAGATGGTATTGGGACAAGGTGTTCAGAGTTTTGCAAACTCTCACTGGAGAACAGATGTGATGCCAATTTTAGGATCAATGCTATTCCCGTGAGCATCTGTGATCATTTTCTTATCATTTCAAGCTCTCCTTTAGAATGCTCTGCCAGCATGAGAAGCCAGAGCTCAGGGAAGACCAAAACCCTCTGCCACAAATTCTAAAACACCACCTGGATGATATTATTCCCTCTTTCACACCTTCCATGACTTCCTCTTGCCTTTCAGATTCATGTTAAGGAAATAGGACTTGTTTCAGGCTTCCCACACAGAAGCTATGAAGAGTATTTGATGCCTTTTCCATAGAATAAATCTTCCTGGATGGATCAGCTTCTCCCTTCCTTGGAGATTCTGTTAGGAAAGAGGAATGAGAATAGAAGCACTAGGAATAAAATCCCTGCTGATGGAAGACTATGGGAGACTATTGCTGGGCAGAAACGTCAGTAGAGTGTATGATTACAAAAGGAAGGAAAGAGAGTTGGCCTTTCTCTTGGCAGCAGGCTTTCCTCTTCTCTGTGTTCTCCTTCATGAATCGCTCCATGGCTGGAGTCTTCATGTGCTGTCTGTCTTATTATTGGTTAATAAATATGGAAATAATCCTCAGTAACTCTGAATAAATGATTGCCACTCTTTGCACATATTCTATTACATTCTTTTTTTTTTTTTTTTTTTTTTTCTTACTCGG
>NW_016806456.1:801007-849300 GCF_001698545.2 Rhinopithecus bieti
TTTTTTTTTTTTTTTCTTTTTTCTTTACCTAGGCTGGAGTGCAGTGGCAGGATCTCACCTCACTGTAACCTCCACCTCCCAGGTTCAAGTGATTCTCCTGCCTCAGCCTCCTGAGTAGCTGGGACTATAGGTGCCCGCCACCACACCCAGCTAATTTTTTGTATTTTTAGTAGATTCAGGGTTTCGCCTTGTTAGCCAGGATGGTCTCGATCTCCTGACCTTGTGATCTGCCCGCCTCAGCCTCCCAAAATGCTGGGATTATAGGCGTGAGCCACTGCTCCCAGCCCTCTATTACATTCTTTCTGTTTCTTACTGCTTATGTTCTTCTACCTGTATTCAAGGTTTTGGTCAACATGCAGCATGTTCAAGGTGGGTGTGTGTGAGGTGATATCCAGAAGGTTTGGTGAGGAGATTCATTCATGTGAGAGTCTGGAGGGGAGTGGCTGTAGAGTGCCTGGTGGGAGAATTACATTAAAATGGCTCCCTTCTGCTGCAGGGCTTGGGTGAGAGAGGTGTCAGCGGTGTCTATTAAGCAGTTGCTGACCAAAATGCCTGGCAGCATTTGGACTAGGCTTTGAAGTGGGGGAGGAGGGGGGTAGAGTTATCTGCCAATCAGAGAAAGAGTGTCAAAGATGATGGTTTTTCAGATGGAGAACTAGAGGCAGCAGAGAGAAACAATTCTGTGATGGTAATATAAAAATGTGAACCAAATGGGGAAAAAAAGAACAAAAGTGTGAGTAAAAGCGTGAGAGAGCTTTGCCTTCATATTTCTGAATAAGCTTTACTCATGCCATGGGGCTTAGAGAAATCCCCATCAAAGTCAGATGTGTGCCATGACACCAGGTGGGTGGTCTCCTTGCACAGAGACATCGCGCCCACCCACCAACACAAGGGAAGGGCTGAGCATGGCTCCCAGAGATGCCAATAAATTGTGCTGAGTCACTCATATTTGCTCTGAAGCTGCTTTCCTAAAAGTAATGTTGGGCAGGATGCCTCCCTGCCTGGTTGCCTACAGGATAAGCCCAGGCTGTTTAGCTTAGCCAGGTGTCCTGCTGATTTCACCAGCTTGTGTTCCTGCAAACCTCACCCACCCCCTGCATGCTGCAATCTTTTACCATAGGAATGTTGGTGGGCACCCAAACACACCATCCTCTTGTCCACCTTCATTACTATGTACATAGCATTTCCTTTACCCGGGTTTCTTTTCCCCTTTTATAAGCTTGCCAAACTCCTATTCATGCTTCAAAACTCAGCTCAAATGGGTTTTTTCTTTCAGTAGCTTTCTCTGAAAGATCACAGTCCCTTTCCACCAACCAAAAGCAGAATTACGTATTTTATCCTCTGTTTGCTTTGTTACTTTGATAATAATTTATGATAGCAGTAAAATAACACATACTTATTTATGTTCTCTTTTAAATGTGGCTTTCAAGAGCATTTTCTTATTCAATAAATATTTATTATCTACTATGCGTCTGGCATTACTCAGGATAAGGGCTATATATATTTATGACTAATATTGCTCATTCCAACCTCAATATTTCCAGAAGCTAGAACAAATCAGTTCTCTGGGAGTATGGGATGAATGAATGAATTAATTAAATCATTTCCCCTAGGCCCTTAAAACTTCTACTCCAAATCTGGTTTGGTATAACATAAAAATTTGGATGAGCCCCCAAGGAAGATGCTGACAGTGTTTTCTGGGATGCTCTGGCTGCCTATAATCTGATGTAAGTCAGAGAGTCTATATAGTTGTCCAGAGAAGAACTCTCTCTAATGGTCAGTGGGTCTTTTCTATTCTGAAACCATGTATTCCTGTGGTTCCGGAAGCTGAAATAAAGCAGTTGTATCATGAGTCACCACTCCCTCAGCAGACCATGAATGAGCTGCTTGGCACAAGCTCCGCCAGTAAGAAGCCTGACCACTGAAACTGGCCTTGCTGCCCATCTGTGTCCTGTTGGAAACCTTGGATCAAGGTTGCAGCAATTTGGGAATTTTTAAAAAGTACTCTGCACCAATTTCAAAGACAACTTTCAAAATGGGGTTTGAGGAATAAATAGGCAGCCATATAATCACGCTCTCTTCTTCTTTGGGAGCGACATAATAAGCTCTTATTTTGATTTAATGATGGGTAGCTTGGTCCCTGTGTTTCCCGGGCCCTTGGCTATAATTAGGATGTTTCTGTAAGGGGTGACTATGAATCAATATCACTGATTGCTTCTAACCAGCACACCTGAATGTAGGTATCAAAATCATGGGCAGCTCCCTTGAGATGGTCTTTTTCTGGACAGCTGTGTAATGAGAGTAGAACTCCACCAGGAGTCAGGATACTGGGCATCAGTTTTCACTTCCACCATTTACTAAACGATGACGTTGGGCAAATCACCCATCTCTTTTGTGAAAAAGGAGATAATGTTTACTTTGTAGCAATGTTTTAAAGCTCAAATAAGGCAATGTGTAGAAAGTTTTTGTCATATAGGAGAAAGTTAATAAATGTTCATTTCTTCTGTTTCTTAGGAAAACTTTTGTTCCTTCTAGTAATGCTGTTTTTGGAGCTCCTCCTTGAAATTGACTACCAGTGAAGTGATGATATCATAGCTCTCATTTATTGATGATCTGGGACACTTCTATCAATCCCTGGGCTTTGCTGGGAACTGCTAGTGATTTATTCTGTACTTTGCTGTCATGGTTGGTCTTGGGGCTTACATCTTCAAGGACAGGAAGGCATTTGTCTGGCCAGGGGCTGCATTCCAGCTGTT
The DNA here is from genome assembly GCF_001698545.2 of Rhinopithecus bieti. Classification (NCBI taxonomy): domain Eukaryota; kingdom Metazoa; phylum Chordata; class Mammalia; order Primates; family Cercopithecidae; genus Rhinopithecus; species Rhinopithecus bieti. The sequence continues at coordinate 803,764 of NW_016806456.1, forward strand.
GAAGACCTTGCCTGCCTCTGTCTAAATACTGATTCAATCCAATTCAGCCAAGACTGACACCATTGTCAGGGTTTTCAAGGTGCCTAATGAACGATATGCCCTCCCCTATCTCCATTTTGAAGAATTCAGAAAAACAGACAAATGTGTCAGTGACTGGAGAACCAAAATACCACTTTTGGTATAGATAAAGCTATTTTGAGGTGGTAGTTTCATGTAAGCGCCAAAATGGGATGTATCTCCCTGGACTTTGCCCACCTGAGGGCAACTTTGTGTTTGCTGAGCAGATATACTTGCCCAAGTTATTGTCTCCTTCCCACGAGTCCTGGTGGCCATGAAGAGAGAAAGAGATCTATTCTGACACTTTAAAGATATTTGAGAGAATTAACTCCATTTAACTGAGATCAATGGCTGTAGCCCACCAAAAAGGTAACATGCCCCAGTACCATTAGGTGGAGTGAGGGATGGGGCAAGGACCAAGAATGCTCTTGGGGACCTCATCCAAGAGGAGCTGGATGTGTCAGCCTTGTCCTTGTCCTCTATGACTGTCAGAATCCTGATGTAGCAGCTTTCACTCCCAACCTGCACCCACTACAGACAGGCAATGCACATTCTGAAGCTCCTTCTGTCTTGGGATTGCCGGCTTAGCCCTTTCTTATATCTGGGTTCCCCCTCGTCGTTGTCCAGATTATATTGGTGTTTCAGCCTGGTTCTTCATGGGGCTTTCAAACATTTCTTGGCTTTACACTTTTGCAGATGGACTGTTCCCAGTCCACCCCTTCTCACACAGCCAAGGACTCCAGCGCCTATGCTGGTCCAGAAGAGTTCAGTGTCTCAGCTGGCTGATTTCCCCTAAGACTGAGGAACTGAGACAACAATAGAGACTTGGAGAGTCCCCTGGTCCCACACAGTGCCTGCTGAGAGCCTTGGGTCAGAAAGAGAGGGCAACCTTTCCCAGACTGCACAGTCCACCCTGAAATGCTATGCTGTGCTTCCTCCTGGGGAGCTTCTGTGAAAGCTGCCCTTGGGCAGATGACTTTTGTCCCTGTTTGAAACAGAAAATAAAAAAGGTCACAAGTCTCCGGGGTGACTAAATGCTGAGCCAACTGATTTCTTCAGTTATTCAAAATTGCTATTTTCCAGGAAGGGGAGTCAGCGATTAGGAAGACAAAACTGACACTTTATATAATGATGTCAAAACAAAACCCTGCATTTTACATTATTGAAGTGTCAGCATGCGATTTTGCTCCTTATGTTGTTTTCCCGACCTCTACTTCAGGCAGGTAGCAGGTTGTAATTAATTTCACTTTTCTTGAAGTTTTTCAATATGGCAAATAGAAGCCCCTAGAAGACCACAAGGGTTTTTTCTGTTTGTTTTTTGTTGTTGTTGTTGTTGTTTGTTTGTTTTTGCGTTTTGCTAAAGCCTTAACTGAAAACATTGTACTAAATGTCCTCAATGGAGAAAAGAGTTGGAAAATGTGAGCAGGGAGTGGAGAGGGTGTCTCAGAGATGGAAAAGGGCTATGAGTCCAGTGCTTAGCCCAGGCTCATGCCCTGCTATGTTTTTCTTTCTAGGAAAATGACCAAACCTGGGAGGGATTGGCTGCTTTGTGTGTATAGAAGGTAGGATTCCGGGCATGGATGGCAGGGAAGCAGCTGAGCTTTAGGGACGTGCTTTAGGCTTAGACAGTGAAGATGTTCATGATGACCCTGGTGGACTGAAAATTAAAGAGCCCTCTTCTTTGGTCCTCTTTGGGGGGATTTTGATGTGGCTTTGTGGGGAAAGGGGACAACTCCTTATGACTGAGATTGGGCATTTTGCCATCCTGGTAGGATGATAGCTTGGGGTCACATTTAATTTTATTTCAAGAGAAGGCAAAAAATCTGTTATTTCTTGGAGACCTGGAGATGCAAATTGAGATTCACATTTTCACATATAAAATAAGTCGAGTCTTTAAAGATGGCTACTTTAGATGGATCTTCCATGGGACTATTAAATACAATTTTAACCCTAAAATGTAAGTTTGGTATTTAGCTCTTTCTTCAGAACAATTCTTATACAACACATCAGTGTACGATACAGGTGAAAATGGGGGTGCTTTGAATGGATTTGCTGGAACCCAAGATCCTTCTATTTAGCCTTTCCCTCACAGTGACTGACCCCTAAGTGCCATCTGTGAAGTCCTAGGGCTCTGAGAATCAGCTTGGAGCCCCCATTGCCACCGCCTCAGGTCACAGACTTGCTTTGATAAGTGGGTGGCTGAGATATCAAGTAACTATTAATTTTCAGGTCATGCCAAAATTCCTTAACACTTTACTTAAGGTCCTTCTTAATGTGACCCCTTTTTCCCTCCCAGCCCCATCCCTTGCCACTTGCATTCATTCTTGTATTCTGAGGGATTACAGTGTCCACCTCTGAGCCTGGTGCAGAGTAGGTTCTAACTAAATGTCAGATAAGCAATGTAATACATGTTGTATGAGGAAAGCCATCTTGCAGCCCAAAGGATGCAGGGAAATAGAATAAAATTTGTGGCATTACGGAGAAAATAGAATACGTTAACCTTTACTCTTTTTTTCTCTCTTTTAGTTTGAAGCAACTTCTATACACTTCTACCTACAGTGGGGTTAATGCATGGAAGCTATTTACATCTTTCATTACACTTCTTATAACCTTACTGGGGGTGCGTATACACACAAGCACACGCATTATGTTTGAAACCACTTGGGAGATAGAGAAGTCAGAGAGATGGAGATCAAAATCATTCTCTCTTACTAGTAATGTTGGGTGAGAGAATGTAGCTTGAACAGGCTTCCTTCTACTTGTCTCTACATCTAGACTTTGGAATGAGCTGCCCTAGTACAGTAAACAGGGTTAGTTAACAAGACAGCTTAGCCTCAAGGAAGCATGGAAGGACTCACACCTGAAAGTCCTTTGAGTAATAACAGAGAGATGTTGGTCTCCAGAACTGACTCAGGGCTCTGATCCAGGTGTGCTTCCACTGGGAGGCAGATGCAAAGCAATAAACACACACATACACACCCCCCCCCCCCAAAAGAGAGAGAAAAACCGAAACTGCTCAGAGAAATCTTTTCTACTTTCTGAGGATGGGTTGGGTGTTGGAGATACGGAATCAAGGGTAGAAGGACTACTTCCTAATGTTTGTGAATGGACGGTAGTTTCCAGTTTCTAAAATGGGGTAGAAAATTTAGGAAGAGGAAGTCTCTAAGAGTCATTTTCGCTACATTGAACCTAGTTGCATTCCTAAAAGGCCCTTACGTGGATCTTCATGTCAATCATTTTGAATTGTGGTTTTGGTGTTTGTTGACTGGGACAAGCCTTCAGCTCATTTCTGGCAGAGTGACTACACTTGGTGGGTACTGCACAATGGCCGAATTCTGAAAAAATGAAAGGAAACCAACCCAAAAGTTATGAGGACCGTGTTTACAAATGTATGATAAATGTGTGCATTCAATGCCCTAAAAGAATTTGGCACTAGCCCTAGTGTACACAAGTTAGCCCTAGCATACACCAAACATGATATGTATAAGTCTAAATTAAGAACTGTGAACAGATGGGCAGAGGCAAAACACAGCAATGTAAGTGAAGAGATACAGAGCCAAACAGCCCGTTAGGTCTATGAGAAGCAGTTAAACATCAACATATAAAATTAATCATCCATTTCAACTCCTCTTTAAGTGAGGGATAAAGATATCACTTGTGGGGGATAAAGATAATTTTTATAATTCATAGAAACTTGGAGAGGTAGTTTTGGAGCATAGACAAGACTCAAGGAGCATCTAGAAGCCAGGCAACAATAGGTCCTTAGACCAGTACCACACGTCTTACTTATCAAGAGTAAATAAGCACTGCTGCTGGACACCACTGCAGCTGGTGACACTTGGTTTCCACTGCTATTAGACATTGCTTTGGACTCTCCATCACTACAGCCACTACTGGGCACTGACATTGGACACCATGGCTGCTGCATGCTACCACAGTCAGTTTCAACTTTGCTTCTTTTTGGCACTTCTTGCTTCTGATTCTAATCTCCTAGGTGGAATGTTTTTCTGGCTCAGTCTAGATCATGTGCATGCACTCTTGCTACCAAGGAAGGGAGAGGAGAGTACCTTTCATTTACTAACCAGGAAAATGCACAACAGAAAATGCTTCCCTTGGCCCCTGCCCACAGACCCCAGCTGTCAGAAGAGCTGAATGATGGACAGCTGAAACTGTAAAACTAGTAGATACATCAATCATTTGTCTTGAAGAGATTTAGCACTCAAATGCCAAAATTAAAAAACACCTGAAAGTATTAAGTGCCACAAAGCCAACAAAAATATTTCTTCAAGTCTCAAAGAAAGTGGTATTTATTTAGTTTTATGATCATATTTTAAAAGATAGAAATCGTTATGTGTCTTCTTATATTGATAAATGATAAACTACCTAGCCCACACTTCCTCTCTTATTATTTCTTCTCTCCCTTCTCTATCTATTCATCCTTGCAATTTCAAGCATATGTACATTATATAAATAGTTAGGTGCTGTTCAACGAAAATTACTTGAAAAAATTCAGAACGGAGCAATGGAGCAATGATACAGTTGACCTTTTATTGATCATTAGAGTTGGTTCACATATTAAGAGGTAGATTGCCCTAGTTATGTTTGCTAAATGAAATACTTGAGACAGTAACAATTGATACTATTTACTGAGTGTCTACTATGTGTCAGATGCTTTGCATATGTTATCTTGGTGAATCATCACGGTCATTTGGTTGAAATGGGGTTTATTATCACTCTTTGATGAAAGAGGAAACCAAAGGTCAGAGAAAATAAGTGACACTGGTCAAGGCTGTGAAACCAAGCAATGAGATAAACCGCAATCTTAACCCCCTTTCCTTCACAACCCTGACTATGTAACCCAGAAAGTTCTTCCCCTATGCCACGCCTCCGCTGAGTATTACCATATTTAATAGACCCGAGTCAATGTTACTCTGATGGGTGTTGGCTTCCTGCACAGGCACATTCCTTCAAAGATAAAAGCATTGCTCTCATGAGTTCCTTAGCAGAGAGAATGGGAATCTCATCTCCAAAGTGAAACTGAGGGTTGGTTTCAGGAAGTGGGAGTTGGCAGAAAAGGGAAAAGAGGGTCTTGAATTGCACTGGCTGAATAAGACCCTCTGGAAAAGCAATGCCCTGTGCTGATATCTTGGTCAGTGAAATTGCTTTTGGCAAAGATGCCTTCTTCACAGCAGATAGAAACTAATGGTCACCCCAGGATAATACAACACACTTTGCCTTGTTTTGATGATTCTTTCTGCCCGTGTGATGTTTCCATGCTTCTTTTTATACAAATATTGACTTTAGAAGTGAAAAATGAAAACGGTTGTTATACATTTTGTAAATCATGGCCAGTTTGCCTTGGTGTGGGATTTAAAAAAAAAAAAATACTCAAACTGCATTGCAATTAAACTGGAAGTACAAATAATTTTCTCTTCCAAAACACCAAATATATGTTTAAAATCCTATAGGTCTATAATACTTCATGTACAGTACTAAAATATTTTCTCCCCCCAGAGAATACACAAGTTATTAAGAGAGTAGGAAAAAAAAGAACCAACTGAATTTAAGACTCTTCTCTGATCTTTTTTTTAACCATAAAGATTTATTTCTTAAATATTCAATAGTATAACCATGCCAGAAATAAATAAGTAAGGTAGAAGAATTACAAATTATTTTGCCATTCTAATACATCGAACATGTTAACTGTTCCTTTTTCATACAGAGACATGGTATTTCTGCTTTTCCCCCTTAACTTTGTGTCATAAACCTTTTCCCAGGAATGTATAATATTTTAAATTATATTTGCAGTATCAAATTCAGTTGAGGGGATATAGCCCAATTTATTTAACTGGTTTATTTGGGGACTTTAAAGTTGTTTCTAATTTTTCACCAGTGTGGAAGCTGACAAATTTAGTTTTGTATTTAGTTTCCTCTACCTCACACTTACACTTTTAGGGAACTCGATCCTTAAAATAAATGTCCTGGAGTTGAGTCACTTGGTCTAATGAAATGAAGTATTTTGCTGTTCTTGGTAGGCATTATAGAACTGCTTTCCAAAAAATTTTTTATCAATTTACACTGCCACAAGCAGTGCTTTCCTAAGGCTTTTTTTTTTTTTTTATACTACAAACTTAGCAGCATAGGGTGTTATATTTCTTCTAAATTGAAGTTCTTAAGGAAAATTTTTAAAAATTAAGTGAAAGTTTGGCTAAAAACTCGCCACTCAGCTATTATGTGAACTCTTAGAGACTGACTGTGAAATCACAGTGATAAAAATTAGAGATGTCAGGGGCCTTTTCGGTTTGATCTGCCCTCTGTGGCAGGTGTTGGATTGTTACCCGCATGCCAGTGCTTTGGGGATACAAACGAGGGGAATATGTTTGTCAAACATGCCAGTCAGAGTTCCCAGAAGACTTGGCCACAGTATGCAGACAAAGTTAGAATACAAAGGCCTGGCTCTTTGCCTGCAATCCCCTGCAAGTCTTGGGAGCCCATGAAAGCAGGGGCACCTCTTGGGTACGCTCCAGAGCCTTTCTGGGTTCCAGAACTTTGCTTGGACATCTGGAATTCAAATTCCCACCACTGCTGAGCCGGAATAAACAAATGCACACCAGGGCTGCCTTCTACGATTTCATTCTCTGAATGTATTGTTTGTAATGCTGAAATGTATTCTGCTAGAATGACATTGGACATACAAGTTGCCAGGGCATTAGACACCATCTAGTGCAACACCCTTAGTTAAAGAGGAGGAAGCTAAAGCCCAGAAAGTGGGAGGTACTAATACCTAATTTTCCTCACTCCCAGCATAGTGTTCGTACACCTTGCCTTCACACATTATCTGAGCAATAAAATGTCTTTTGTGAAAGCTGATTCAGGACTGTCTTGCTAAATTAATATACTGGTGGGATCTTCTTTGTTCCTGATGATTATTACCGGCATGTCTGGCAATAATTGCAACATGTGTACTGAGAAATTGTGGGCATTCATTTCAGAATTTTGGGGGCAGTTTAGGTATAATGATAAGCAACATTTATTTAGTGTTCACCCTGTGCCACATTCTGTTCCAAATGTTTTGCATGAATTAAATAATTTTCTCCAACAGTTTTCTAAAATATACATTTATATAATTCCTATGTTAAAGAAAGGAAATCTGAGAGTGGTTTCTTAAATAGTACAGTAAACAGTATAAGCTAAGTTATGCTACAATAACAAACAGCCCCAGGTCTCACATACAACATACAACAGTAAAGCTTTATTTCCCTCTCATGTTATTTGTGCATGATAGGTTAACATCACTTCTTTTCTCTGGGACCCACATTGAAAGAGTTGCCCTTACATGTAACCTAGCTGTCTTTTGGCAGGTGGAATAGTTTGCAGCTAGAACATGCAATGGCTCCTAAAGCTACACGTTGAGAAATGACACATTGACACTTGTTATTTCATCTATTTCACTGCCCAAATGCAAATAACATGGCCAAGTCTGACATTAATGAGGCAAGATTCTTTGGTAGGGAAAGTCCAGTGAACATACTGAACAAATATAACCTACCAATGTTAATAATTTCTGCAAGTTTCCATATAAAGTAAATTCTGGAGGCAAGATTTGAACTCAGTATAACTTCAATGCCAACACAATAAACTTATCTACTTCACTCTCTCAATGATCAAATGCTGGGAAATATTATTAGAAGCCATGTTGAACCTTAGAATTTATTCATTTGTCCCTGTGAAAAATGCCATTGTGAGGGAAAGCATGCATCTATATATATTAGGCCAACTATTTCACAATGTTCATGAATCTATCAAAGCAATAGCACGTTCTGAGTTTGTGTTTCATTTCTGTCAGGGTGAATGAGATCTCTCCAGTCACTTGATATTCTCATGCACAATAATTTCTTCAAAGCCCTCCCACTCTCACAGAATTCAGGGCCTCAGAGGACAGCTAGGCCAGCCCCTGCCAATGCTAGGGTGCTCATTCTGGAATCTTACCAGGAGGCCATGGAGTCTATCATGTGCATCTCTAACCAAGGAAGCCTCTTCCCTTTATGCACAATTGTAACTGTTGGAAGGACTTACCTTGAATTGAACACCCTCTGCAGTTTTCATTCTAGGGCTACATTTAAGATAAATGTAATCTGTCATATATATATGTATATATGTATAAAAATGTATAAGATACTATATGAATATATAATATACAAAATATATGTAAATATACTTTATATACAACACATATTTATTTTATGTATTTAATATATACTTGCATAACATGTACTTTGTATATGATATATAATATATACTTACATATAGTATATTGTGTACTTAGTATATGATATGCATCCATTGTATATGTATATATTTATATTTGTATATTTAATAAATATTTACAGATTTATTATGCTATTATATATTATACATTGTATATAATAAATATAAAAACATATTTAATTATATGTAAATATATATAATTATGCCCCACAGGTATTTTTTTCTCTAGCCGCAAAAGACAACTTCTGCCTAATACGTTATAATTTTGTGATTTTTGAAGGTTTTCTGGACGGTCTCTAACAAAAATGGGCTTTGCATAATGTTCTTCACTCCTCCCCTTTTGTTTATCCGAGTGGAGTTATAACTGTCCTAATAGTAACATATTTCATACTTAATAAGATGCCATGGTTTTTCTGTGATGAATTAAATGTATTTAGGAATTTCCATCAATACAAACCCAGTTTGATATGCATGCTGAGAGGCGAGGTAAGAATATCTCAAATTCTTTAATACATGCCACAGAAATTATTACAGGATAAAGAATATCTTACTCTTGGTAAGTAAGTTTTTTTGCTTTTGTGCTCATTGTGTACTTTAAATAACTGGTTGTTTATATATAGTTTATTTCTCTTTAGTAAGTGTTTGACAAATTCTGTTTATCAATTAGCTTTTAATTTGGGGAAACTTTTTGAGAAGTAGACAAATCAAATCACTTTCAGAGATTGTTTGAGATATTTTACAGATTTTAAAGTAATATTTTTTATGCTTTATGGAAGCTCTGCGAGGGAACTACTATATTTTCGTTATCCATCACTGACCTCTCTGGTTGGTATAACATGTGTTACCTAATAGGTACCCAATGAATATTTGCTGAATTTAAAAAATAAAAGTAATGGAGACCATAGGATGGTGACCATATATGATGCTTTGTTTTTGCCCATAGGAGTTGGTCATTTTCAATAAATAAACTAATGGCACAAATTAGTGTAATTAATCTAAAGGCAATGACAACAGGATGGAATAAAAGGGATCTGAGATCTATTTAAGAGGTAAAGACTAATAACATTTAGTAAATTACTGAAGGTGTGAAGATTAGGGGAAAAGAGGAATCTAAAATGACTTAGGAGTTTCTGTTTAGTGACTGTAAGTAGGTGCTTCACAGCCCACAGGACAAATCCAGTCTACTCTTTGTTTTCGTAAATTAAGTTTTGTTGGAACATGACCATGCACATTCATTTACATGTTGTCTATTGCTACTTTCACAATATGACAGCAGAGACAGGTAGTTGTGACAAAGACCATATGTACCACAAAGACAAAAAAAATGGCTATCTGTCTCTTTATAGGAAAATGTTGCCTGAATCTTACCCTACTTAATACAGACAGTTCCTGACTTACTATGGTTCCACTTTTTTTTTGACTTTAGGACAGTGCAAAAGTGATATACATTCAGTACACTCTTCAACTTACGATGGGGTTACACACGATAAACCCATCCTCATAACCCCATTGTAAGTTAAGGAGCACACGAAAGTTTTTGGTGGGGAGGTGGAGATATTGGGGGAAAATAGTTACTATTTATTAATATGCTGAGTTTGTGGTGCCAGTGAAGATGTTCAGCCAAAAGTTCAAGATATAAGCCTGGGACTCAGCATGGAATTATGGCTGAACATACAGATTTTAGTAGCCTGTGGTCAAATTGTGGCTTTGTCTGCCATGATGAAACAACATGGTGGCTAAGCATCTAAAAATGAAGATATCATTGGTGATGTACACTTCTCATTGAAGTCCAGCTTAGGAGGTGAGTCAGAGGTGTTTGATTACATGTTGTGAAGGCGCATGAGGAAAAGGATAGAGGTGTGTAGGGGTACATTTACTCCTTCTTCCAGAACATGGGGCTGAGTGCCAACCGAGCATGAGGCTCAGGCAGAATCCTCCAGCTATCACCACATGTTTGCCTCAGTGTGACTGACACTGCTGCAGGTCCTCTCGGTAGGCCCCAAGGCAGCTGTTGCCAAACTAAAATCAGAAGTGTCCCTTCCAGCTTTGCTGTGCAGTCTTGCCAGCCCAACCACAGAACAGCTCATCTAGGTTGATTAAGGGGAGGGAAAACTAAACGTTGGTTACAGTTCTAAAATAATGCCAGTCCTGGAGATGCAAAGCTTTTCGCTAGCCATCAGAGTTGAGCCTAACGAGGCAGTTCATGTACTTTCCCAGCTGGTAAGTGAATATTTCTGCACTACATGTGGTACAGAGGGCTCGGCCCAGTGCAAGGACAGTTTGTCCCAATATTCCTGTGCATCCTCTTACTTCCGGAGTGACTCACTTCCATTACCTCTTTTGCCAAGCAGAGGAAATAGCAATCCCTTTTTCTCATTATTGGTGAATGTTGTAGGGACAAATATTTTTAATAATATGGAGATGTGTGTAACCACATAGATAGTGAGCCCCTGGAGGGAGAACCCTGCAGCTTCTATAATGCTGACTGATGGGAGTGGACACTCGGGGCATTGAGTGGGTCCTTGAAGAATAATTGACTTTGTATGTTGTTGTGAGACTTTCTAAGGTAATAACCCATGCAATAGACCTTGACTGTACTAAGGAAACAAAATTATGGGCAACTCTGCTACGATTTTCTCCCCGACTCCACCTTTTTATTTTTTTTCCATAAGCCTCTGGAGAGAATGAACAGAGTTAATTTGATTTTTGGCGGGGATGAGAAAAATGACTATTTACCTATCAGAATTCTATCCATAGATATGGGAAACCCTATTTATATCTCTGAACCTATGCCAATACACATTCTTGTATGTATTTCTGGAAATGTAGTTTCAGAGAATACTTGTTTGACTTTCTCCAGTTGGAGGAGAACTCATTATGCTAAATGCTGCGAAGTACAGTGAGAATGAGTAGAGCCAAAGTGGGAAAACACTTAATACTAGGATCAGATATTTCTTCAGATCACACTTACAATTTTTTTTACCCCATTAAGAAAGTCTTGGATGATATTTTTGTTGTTGAATGTTCATGCCACCTTTTTGAACATCATGCATATGCCAGCGTGTGCCAGTGTATCTGTGAATGTCAGAATGGGCATCAGAATGTGTGTGCATATCTGTGCATCCGTGCATGGCTGGAATGAACTTGTGGGTCTGTGTGCATCTGTGCATGTGTGTGGATATGTGTGCATATATTTTTCTTGTGGATGTCCTTGTCTAATGAAAGGAGCTCTTAGATCCCACAAAAGCCACATGCCTAATAGGTTGGATCTTCGTTAAGCTTTCCAGCATGTGCATTTGCAGAATTAAAGGGTGCAGGCACTAGGATAACCACAGAACCCTACATGAACTATTCTGGGTCCCCCCAGGGACCTTTAATTTACGATTGTATTTAAAGACAATACATGCCTTGCATAGTTACAGCTGCGAGTTCTTGTCTGCTCAGTAGCCTTGGAAGACAGACCATCACCTAGCTGGGACCAACTCAAAGGTTAAACTGGCATCCACCAAACCTTAGTTGAATAACACATTTTGCTAGAGAGTTTTTGTTTGTGTGTTTGTATTCCTGCTGGCTCACTCTTGGCCCAGACTCAAGATAAACTTTGCTGCTTTTCTGCCTGCTGTGCTTAATTTTCTGTGGTACCTAAAATGCTGGATTTGTAGCCTTTTTCGTTTGGCTGTGGTTTGGCTTTGCCTGTCCAATTCAGCGTTCAAGTTTCCTCTGTGTGCAGGACTCAGAAATGTTTCACTTGAGAGTTTAAGTTTCATGATTTTAATTATTCACATCATCTAAACTTGGCTTTGAAATCAACCATATCAGGCATGACCATTCACCCAAGAGTCTGAAATGAAATAAAGAAAGCAGAGATGAGGAGACAGCTGGTGCCAAGCTACCCCAGTGAGGTGCCCTATGTTTATGAAGGGGGCTGGGGAGGAGGAGGAGACTTGGGAAGAGAAGAAAACTAACTTTTTGAAACACCTACAATAAGATAAACACTGGATTTTAGGTGCATTCTGCACTTTGCCTTCCCAATAATCCTTTTAGAGGTAGGGATTTTTTCCAAATTATTTTTCTGTTCCTGCTTGCATTTTCACACATTTGTGCGCTAGTGTGGATGCTACGGCTGCAGAGAGTTAATAAAAATGGTTTCTTTAACACTCTGAATTACTTAGAAGATTTGCTGTATTATCCAGAAGTTCTCATGTCTCTGGGTGCTTTCTGTGTCCCACTGGCAAATGCCACCCTGGTTTTATGAACTGAAGTTAAAGACTGCCAGCTCATTTAGGGGGCCACCAGTAGTTTATTGTTAAACTGCTTCCTGCCCACAATGTGTGTGTGTTCTTTCTATAATGAAGCATCAGTCTAGTACTAAAGTGTCTACAACATCAGTCACAGAAAGCTTCTGTAAACACTTTTATCTGAAACTGTGATATTTAGAAGTGAAAAAATTCTTCCAGTCCCTTAATGACTGAGACTTTTCATTTTATCTGTCTTGAACATTCTTTGGAACTTTCATTTAATAAAGCCATAAACCATGTAGGTACCAAGAATAGAGTCTTTTGTAATGGAGGGTGTAGATGCATGTAAAAATTATCTGTCTTATTATAAAGATAATATGTGTGAAAATATTGGAAAGAAAACAATAGAAAATAAAACCCATGCATCATCTACCAACCCAAAATAGCTCTACTAATTTTTTGGTGTATTTCATTTTTTTTTCTTTTATTTCTCTTTTCTCCTTTTCTTTCTACCATTTAAAAAATGTGATATAACTCGTTTCTTGGATTGGATGAGAGAAACTGTTGGGATACAATTACAAAGCAAATTTATTTCATGTCTTCCATTGTCTCTTTAAAATTAATTAGAAGAGACAGTTCTTCTCCTATCCTTAATAAAACACTGAGCATCCCATTACTTTTCAGATCATTCCTAAGAGTTAAGAGATACCATGGTCCTTTTTTCAACATATGCAACTGAAATTCAGAAATTACAATTCCAAGCCCCTTATGATCATTGAAACTTTGATTTTGATTTAAAGTGGTCTCTACTTCCTCAGCTAGGCTGACAGCCACAGGAAAAGCTGAAGAAGGCCAGTGGAGTGTGGTTAGCTTCCACTCTCAGTTTTTGCCCTTCTCTCCCAATTTTTGTCAATTTCTCACCCCTCTGGGATTGGAGTCAGGGGAGGAGCTAGAAGTCTCTTACGTGACCAGCCCTATCAGAGGTGGACTTCCTACTCTCTGGATCAGGCGGGTCTCTAAAGCCCATGCTCTCACTGGCTCTTATGTGTTCTTCAGGACACTCTTGCCCCATACCATGCCTCTCCAGGAGCTTTGATATGCAGGTCTCTTGATGCTGGTCATGTTCTCTCTCTTTTTCCAGTCCTTATTTTTTTCTTTACTCAGCCCTCCGTAAACCAAGTCTACTTTCAGCTTCTCTCTAGTGGGGCCTCCAGTGTGCACAATGTAGGAACATCTCTCCAGGAGTACTGCTGGACAGGACTGAAACCCCAGACTGGTTCTCCCTCACTCTTGATCTTTGGTCCATGGGAAACATACATTTTTTATTCCTGCAGGAGTATTGCCATCCAACACACCCATGTCTTCTTGACTCCCACCCCCAGAACAGCTGGCCAAGTTGGCCCTCTCCATCGAGATTTTCCACTCTGTGACTCCCAAATGCAAGGAACATACATCCGATTTTCAGGTGGTCCTGTTGAAACTCTTCTCAATGGGTTTGAGATCAGTTTCAAGCATCATCCTCTTAAATACAGAGAGACACACACACACTCTTAAACACTTGGTGGTGTGAAAGGTACTCACGTTCAGCAACAGGTCTCCCCAAAGAAATTTCCTCCCAATTTCTCTTTCTTAATTTCCAAAACTGAATCTTTTCATACTCTAGAGGTGGGCAAGGAATTAAAGAGTCATGTAATTTTTTGGTAACCATTTCCTTTAGAAATTTGCATTTTGATCCTTTACCTCACTTTGGAATATTTTATCTGTTGAATCTTGGTGATGGTTGAAATATGATTTAACATCTACATCAGCTAGCATAATCCTTGTATTCCAATAGCATTTCTCTTGATAATGATCCCACATCATTGTTTATTTTTAAAACTATGATTTTTAGTGATGCTTCAGTAGCCCATTGCATTAGTTTCCTATTGCCACAGTTACAAATTACCACAAATGTAGCTTAAAACAACACAAATGTATTATCTTACAGTTCTGAGGGACAGAAGTCCTTGGTCAGCTTCAGTGGGCTAAAATCAAGGTGTTGATAGGGCTGTGCTCCTTCTAAAATATTTGGGGATGGGTCCATTTCTTTACCTTTTCCATCTTCCCACACTCCTTGGCTTGTGGCCCCATATCGTTCCAACCTCTATTTTTGTCATCATATCACCTCCTGTCCCTCTACTCTGACTCTGTCCTCTTGTCTCCTCTTATAAAGACCTTTGTGGCTGGGCACAATGGCTCACACCTGTAATACCAGCACTTTGGGAGCCCAAAGTGGGTGGATCACTTGAGGTCAGAAGTTCAATACCAGCCTGGCCAACATGGTGAAACCCTGTCTCGACTAAAATTATAAAACTCAGCCAGGCATGGTGGCACGCACCTGTAGTTCCAGCTACTTAGGAGGTTGAGGCAGGAGAATTGCTTGAACCTGGGAGGTGGAGGTTGCAGTGAGCTGAGATCGGGCTACTACACACCAGCTTGGGAGACAGCGTGAGACTCCGTCTCAAAAAAAAAAAAAAAAAAAAGACCTTTGTGATGACAGTGGTCCCACCCAGATAACACAGGATAATCTCCCCTTCTCTAACTTAATCGTATCTGTGAAGACTCCTTTGCTATGTAAAGTAACATATTCCTGGGTTCTGAGGATTCAGATCTGGATGCCTTTGGGGGATAAGGGGAATTATTCAGCCCACCACACCCATGTTCTGGATACTTTACATTTTAACTAATTTTACTTTCAATTCTTTAAGTAAACAAATTATAAATAGTGCTTCAGTGAATTTCCTTGTGAATACATTTGAATGAGTTTCTCCCATGGTTTCCTCAGTGTACATTCCTAGAAGTAGAGTTATTCGGTAAGAACATTTTTAAGGACTTTTGATGTATATTGCCAAATTCTCTTCCAGAAAGGTGTGTACATTTTTGACTCCACAGCTAAGTGGAATCCACCTTTACTAGTATTTTTTTTTTTTTAATAGTTTCAACTTTTATTTTAGATTCAAAGGGTACACATGCAGGTTTGATACATGGGTATATTGCATCCTGCTAAGTTTGGGGTATGACTGATCCCACCACCCATGTAGTGAGCACAGTACCCAATAGGTAGATTTTCACATTCTGCCCCCTGCCCTCTCTCTCCTTCGAATAGACCCCAGTGTCTATTGTCACCATCTATATGTCCATGAGGACCCAATGTTTTGCTCCCACATATACATGACAATACATGGTATTTGGTCTCTTGTTCCTGTGTTAATTCACTTAGAATAATGGCCTCCAGCTGTGCCCATGTTGCTGCTAAGGCCATGATTTCATTCTTTTTTTATGGCTGCATAATATTCCATGATGTATATGTACCACATTTTCTGTGTCCAGTACCCTATTGATGGGCACCTAAGTTGATTCCACGTCTTTGCTAATGCTTCACCAGCATTGATTGCTCTTGTTATTATTTCTCATTTTTTGGGTTAATTTGATAGTTAAAAATGGTGTCTCTTAATGTTGAATACTGGCAGGCTAAACACTAATCAAATGTTTGTTAACCAAATACTTTTCTTCCTCTTTGACATAGGTACTCATCACTTTTGGCCACTTTTATATAGGGTCATATTTAGAAGTAAGACCTTTATAGACAGATGTATCTGGTTTTGATTTTTTTTCTTTCTCTTTTTGGCCCAGCTGTGTGACCTTCTGCAAATAACCATTGTCTATCTTAGGATTCTCATTTTGTGTGCATAAATAACCCAACGCCATAGTGTGAAATTTAAATGAAATGATAAATACAGAGCATCCAGGCGAATGTTTCTGCTTGGTGAGAATGGGCTAAGGCATAGCTACTAGTATGATTATGCTAATGGATATTAGAAATTGTTTAAAAATTATTTCTGAGATATATTTATATATATATATATATACACACACATACTTATATGTATATATATAAAAGTATTACACTCTTGTTTTTATTCATTGAAAATGCTTTTCTACTTTCACATTTTTCTTCTTTTGTATTTTTTTGCAAAGTGTCTTTTTTGTGACTTGTGTTATCATTTCTGATTTTTTGCATTTATTTAATATTTAGAAGTTATTTCTGTGTACAACAAACCCCTGTGACACAAGTTTAGCTGTGTAACAAACCTGCACATATACCCCTGAAAATAAAAGTTTAAAGAAGTTATTTCCTGCTTTCAATATAATTTAAATATTTACTGTAATTTTCATATTTTAATAATTGTTTTCTTTGTTTTAACATAAATCTGTAAAGCAGATGGAATTTGAATTGGTAGATATGTGATATTAGGATTAAGTAAATGTTTATTTCTTTCCATATTTTTAGCCACTTTTGCCAGTATTATATGGTGAATATTATACCTTTGAATTTTGCATTTAATTTTGCTACTTCCATTATTATCATATATTAGGTTCTATATCATCTTATGATCATTCTAGAACTTTCTGTCCTGTTCCACTGGTAGATCTATCCAGTCTTGTGATAATATAATACTGTTTTAATGATTGCAATGTTATATATCTTTCGATGGACAGACTCTCTCTTATTTCTCTTTGTTCTATACTTGTTCTTAGCTATTTTACTCATCTATTCAGTCTTTTCTGAATAACTCTACAACAATGTTTTTAATATAAAAACCTTATTACTGTCATGATAAATGTATGTATTAATTTGGGAAGATCTGGCATCCTTGTTCATGCATCTCATCTGAAAACTTAAAACCTCTCTTGATTTTGTAAAATTTTCTTTTGAGTCTCTGTAAAACTCTGGTTTCATTTAAATAGATCACACAATTTTGTTAAAGTACTTAGGGGTATATATTAATACAAGTATAATCAATCTTTTTCCATTGTGTCTTTTAAATGGAGATTGCTGTTATGTAGAAAAGTCATTGATTTGATTTTAAATTTTATTTGGCTAATTTACTGAGTTCTCTTAGTAGTCCTATGAGATTTTACAGCTATTTTCTTAGTTTTACACTATATAATCAATTATCGAATAAAGCAGGATTCTTGCTTTATTTTCTAATTTTGCTCTGCTCCATTTTTTGGCTAAAGTGTTAAAAACAAATATAAATGTTCATGCACTTTGGTGGGGGCATTTCTTGTCCTTTTTTATAGTGCTTTGGTATTTCTTTTTTTTTTTTTTTTTTTTTTTTTGAGACGAGTCTCGCTCTGGTCGCCAGGCTGGAGGTCAGGTGCCGGGATCTTCAGCTCACTGCAAGGCTCGCCTCCCGGTTTCGGCCATTCTCCTGGCCTCAGCCTTCCCGGTAGCTGGGCTACAGGCGCCCGCCACCTCGGCCGGCTAGTTTTTGTATTTTTTAGTAGGAAGGACAAGGGTTTCACCGTGTTAGCAGGGGAATTGGGTCCGATCTCCTGACCTTGTGATCCGCCGGTTCTCGGGCCTCCACAAAGTGCTGGGATTACAGGCTTGAGCCACCGCGCCCGGCCACTTCTGGTATTTCAACATGAAGTAGGACAAAATAGGTTTTATCCTGATGGAGGTATTCAAAGATCATTCTGATTACCTCCACTGAATATCTTTATTAGAATTATTAGAGAAAAAACTTATTAGAGAAAAACATATGAGACACTTATGTATAAGTGACACTTGTATGTCTCTTAAATGACACTTGAGTGGCATTTTAGCACAATGAAAAGAACACAGGCTTTGGTGTGAGGGACACTAGGGATCTAATGCTTGTTCCAATACTTGCTGGTATTGGAACATACACACCTACAATTTTTATTTCTTTCTGTTTAATATATAGGTAATAATATTTCTTTCTAAGGCTGTATTACAGATTCAATAGCTATGGGAAAAAATACCTAAGACATCACCTGATAGATAGTAGGTTCCGATTATGAAAGACATCCTATATGCATTAACTTTCTTTTGCAAAATGTGGATTGGAAACAGGCAAAATGAATTTTAGTAAGAAAGGTCATCTTGATGATGACCTCTATAAGCTTCGATTTCTGTCTCTATTTACATGCAAACTGGAGGATTAAAGTCTCCCCTAACAGGGAAAATTCTGAAAATTCTATGACTCTAATTACAGCCACAAAAGCGCCCATTTCTCAGATTCTGTTGCAAAGTAGGTTTCAGAGCAGCCCTGGCCACAGTGAGAGGAAGAGGAAAAGCCACAGGAAACCTGGGCAACAGTTGCAGTTTCCTTCTTGGCCCCTTCTCTGAGAGCAGTGCTGCGTGTTGTTGCAGTTGTACTGTACTGTTCTACCGCGTGGATTCATAGTTAACATTTTTCTTCCAGGCACATTTAAAACGTTTGGCTCACATCCTCCTTGAGCTGTTTTATAAGGGCAATAACCAAGGCCAGGGTGTGCTCTTGTCAGCAGGCAAAGCACGCAGTGGAGGCTGCCAAAGAGTTTCCTGCTCGGGGGCCACCCATCCTTGGCCACAGGATGCATGGCTGGAGTTCATGGCAACTTACACAGAGTGAGTGCTGGGACTTTCTGTTCTCAGGGTTCATGCTTTGGATTCCATCCTTCAGCCCTGCTGCATTGATCAGTGGAGGCTGTTGTGTTTGTGCTTGTTTGGGACTAGCTCAGAACACATGTCACAGCAGCGGTCCAAGGCCTAGCTCTAAGGCTTGGGGCTGGGAAAATGCTCTTGACAGACTAGCAAGCTGCCCTTCCCTCCTGTTAACGCAGGCTCGGAGTTCCCATGAATCAGCTGCAGGGAGGCAGGCATTCCCTCATGCTATTCTCTGTGAATTAACTTCTGGAATGGGCAGACAGCACAGACGCCAAGTGGTGGGTTTGAGCACTGTTACCCCACCCTCTTTGAAGTCCACCTTCACATAAGCGGATCACTTTTCATGTATTATTTATTGCCAAGGACTGTGATAGGAAGAATCCCCAGAAGATTGCTGAAGGTTTTTTTTTTCTTCAGAATTCCCTTTGATTAGAAGCTGTTGGCTCTGTCTTCGACAGCTGGCTCTGTCACAAAGCAGGGGCTCAGTGCATCCTCCCAGTGACAGCTGCCGTGCCAGTACCAATGAGATTCTGGCTGTGACATGCCTTGGACACCCTAAAGAACTACACAAGTAGAAAGGGTATCATACTGCTTCACTCACCAGAAGGGAGGCAGTGAGGTCTCATGAGAGGAAAGAACGTGGGCTCAAGCCAGAGAGATGCAAGTTGAAATGTCAGCTCTTCTACTGACCTACAGTATGATGTTGACTTCAGTGTTCTCATCCACAAAATGGCAATTAAAATATTCAGATTCACCACCAAACTTGTTGCAGAGGATCAATAAGCCATCTAGAGGGTTTCATTTCTTTCCTCTAAATTCCAAAGCTAGTCTGGAAATTTTAAAGCAGGCTGAATGACAACTATACTCTCTCTTTATCGTCTTTATTTATTTTAAAAATTTTTATTTGTTTATCTTTTTAGAGACAGGGCCTTGTTATGTTACCCAAGCTGGAGTGCGGTGGCTGTTAATAGGCTCCATCAGAGCTCACTGTAGCCTCCTATTACTGACTACAAGCTATCCTCTTGTCTCAGCCTTCTGAGTAACTGGAAGTATAGATGAGTGCCACCATACCTGGCTTGTCTTCATTTATCAATCATTCATTCAGTCAGCATTCAAGAAATAATACTAAATTAAGTAAATAAATGATTAATTAAATAAGAACATTTCAGTGCCTTTAATATTTTAGGTAGTGTATTAGATGCTAAGAATAAAGAAATACGTGCTAAGAATAAAGAAATACGTGTTCAAGACACGGTCCCTTCCCTTGTCTGTCTCAGAGATTAAAAGGTTAAATGACAATAAAATGTAAAGGATGTTATGGTGTGGAAGGTTCAAGGAGAAAGAAATGCACCCAGCAGGATATTTGTACCAGTTTATGGAATGACAGAAGGTCTTCCAGAAGAAAAGGAACATGTAAGCAAGTAAATTATGTCAATCTTTAGAGGATAGCATAAAATATTACAAGAATTTGGAAATAGAGACCCTTTGAGAGTGAGTGGAAGTGACCTGCCTTTACAGGTAGATAGTCCATGCACTGCCATATAAATGGATGGAAATGTCAAGTCTTGCCAAAGTATTCAGGTTCAGGTTGTTAATAGTCTGTCACTAAACTCAGCCAGGTCCCACTCAACAGGACTGCCTTTATCACTTTGAAGTAAAAATAGGCTCAACCAATCATGGGCTGCCTGGAAGCCGGGAAAAGAGATAGTTGATGTAAGCCCAACCAGGAAAGAGATCTGAGAGACTATGAGGCAGAATCTAGCTCATCAACCTCATTTCTTGTTCTTGGACACATAAAGGAAGCTCATTTCATAGCCTCCTCAGAGCCATGTGCCTGGGTGCTGGCCAACTGAATGTCGACAGACTGTTGTATGACATTTCTAGCCTTGACCATGAAAGGTTTAATAATCTCCCATGCACCATGACCCCCACCTGCATGGCAGATTCACACACCTGGATACCTGACTTATTGCCTAGAGGAGAGCTACCCAGTTGCATTGCCCAACCTACATTGGACCATTATGTGAGCATGAAATAATGACCATTTTGTGAGCAAGATCTGTGAGCAGGTCTATTGTGTTAACCTGCTGAGATTATAGAGGTGGTTTACATAGCAGCTAGCCTTACTTAACTTGGCTAATATGTATATCTAAACCATCTAGAACTATGACCAATTCATAGTTGACATCTAAGGTCATTAAATTGAATATATGGTAAGAGGTCATCAGTATTTGTTGTACTCTACCAAAGGCCTTGTTTGGGTGAAAGAAGGGCACAGTACCTGGTGAGCTTGAGGATTCTAGTAATCAATTCACTGGGTCTAACTCTGGGTCAGGAAGGGTCCATATAGCTGAGGCCTACTGGAGCTACTCTGCATGCTGACCAGGTTTCTGGAAGCACATTCAGCTCTCCAAACTAGAAAGAGGTATCTGGAATAGCAAAACCAATTATTTTTGCTCTTAGAGAGGTCTCTATCCCATTATACATTTTATATTGGTAACCAATCTGCATATTCTTATTTTATGAGTTTGGCTATTGCAGTTGATCCATCAAAGTTTGGTCACTTTGAGGTATGCTGGTGAGATTGACTTCCTGGAATTTTACAGTTGAGGAACTGATCCTGGTAATTTCATCAAAAGAATATGCAACTGGCTAGCCTGAATTGAGTGATAAGCTGGTCTCACTTTTAGAAAATCCTTTGCTAATTACATGTGAAATGGTGATGATGATGATGATGATGATGGCTATCATTCATTCAGTGCTTACTCAGTTTCAGATACTCTCTGTTAATCACCTTTACATCATCTCATTTGATTTTTCACAACAACTCTCAGAAGTACAGTCATGTGTCCCATTATGACATTTCAGTCAATGATGGTTTGCATATGTAATGGTGGTTTTATTAACTTATAATATCGCAATTTACTGTATCTTTTCTATGCTTACATACACAAAATACTTCCCATTGTGTTACAATTGCCTACTGAATTCAGTTTAGTAACATGCTGTCCAGGTTCATAGCCTAGGAGCGATAGGCTATGCCACAGAGCCTAGATGTGTAGTAGGCTATACCACCCAGGTTTGGGTAAACACATTCTATGATGTTTTCCCAATGACAAAATAACTAAAAACATTTCTCAGGACATATCCCTGTCATTAAGTGAGACATGACTGTAGTTGTCATTGCCCTTATTTTCAGATGAGGGAACTGAGGATTGGAAAAATGTGGTGACTTGCTTTAGAACACGTTTCCTATAAATGTCAGAGCTAAAATTAAAACTCAACTCTCCTGGAGTGCAAAGTCCAAGTTCCCTTAATCCGATCAATCATTTTCAAATTGCTCTCTGCTGAGCTGTAAGTGGCATAAGAAACCAATACAGGGTTGGGACTGGAGCATGAAAGAATAGATTTCTGCCTCCTTACCCTACTTTTTACCAGAACAGAGCCTCTTCTCCTTGACCTCTTTGTTACTGATTCCACCTAACCTTTGTTTGAGCAAGGGGTTCCAGGCTAAATAAAGACTTTGAAAATCACTGTAGCATACCATATTACGTAGGAGGACATTTTGTAGAAAATGAGTTTTATTTCTGAACACAAGGAGTGCATTGTGATTTATGGATTCTCCTCTTCTTTTGTATCTTCTTCCACATTATCTTAAGATACTTGTTCTCCCAGGAGTCTAAGCTTCTTGAGAGCAGGGACTTTGGCTAGTCATAATTAACCCCTGCCCATCCCCAATACTAGAATACTAGGCAGATAATTTCCACCCTAGTTCACTCTCAACACTGCTTCCTGAACAATTATTTTAAAGCACAACTCTGATTATGCTACTTACCTAATGTTACTTAATATTTTTTAGGGACCATCGTTACTCCCAGAATAGACCAAAATTTCTCACCAAGGTGTCCAAGTCTATTCTGATAGCATCTCAGAAAGTTGGTTGGCTTCATTTCCTCTATACATCACATTCCAGTAATATCAAATTTCTTGCTGCACTCTGGACCTGACATACCTTTTTGTACCCATCTCTTTTGTGCGCGTGGCTGCTCTCTGCCTCAAATTCCTCCACCCCTCCCCATGGAAAGCTCTTTCTATTCATGTCACATCCCAGTAACTTCTTACCTCCTCCTCCAGGCCAATTCAAACACTCCCCTCTGCATGATTGATTCCTTCTCATTGCACTTACCTCCAACTTAGCAGTTCTTAGCAGACAGAGTAGATTTGCCTAATCTGCCTGAACAGGGTCTTCTTTCCTCATTCCTTCTGATTTAGTCTATGCTCTAGCACTTGGCATTGTTCAATGCAGTGTGCCTTCACTTTTACACCTATGGGTTTGTGTATCTTGCTCCATTTGTCTGGAATATTCAATCCCTTTTCTTCATGGCAAACTCCTACTCATCCATCAAAATGCGGGTCACCTCATAAGCCATTGTCTGGATACAGCAGTCACTCTGCTTTTTCTGTGGTCTCCCATTACACTTTGAGGTCTGAAATCTTAGGTAATAATTGTGTATTTTCTCAGCCAGTACCAGAGTGCCCAGCTCATAGTAAATGCACTATAAATGTTGATTGAATTGACTTGCATTTTATCTATATAAGGGAGATGCCAAGCTATCTGTAATTCATGTGTAAATATCAGGATATGAAATGTTGAAAAATGGTAATCATGCCCAACTCACTGAATAGATGATATCTAAGGAAATACACTTCTAGAATAGCTTTCAGTTCAGCAAACACAAGCACCCATCCTTGTGTCTGGTGATAGGGACGTAACCATAGGTAAGTCACTCTTTCTCATCTCAAGGAATTTCTAATCTAGAAAATAAAATAGTTACATAAACAGAAAATTACAGTACAGTGTGCACACAATTTTATGTGGCAGAGATTTCCTAGGTGGTCTCCAATCCAGTTTCTTCTTCTTGGATACACAAGACTACATTTCTCAGCCTCCTTTGCTACAGTGTTGTGAATATATATTTACAGCTCTGGCTAAAGGAACATTGGGAAAAGTGATGTACACCGTTTCCAGGGTTGGTGCCCACATTCTCCTGTGGTATTCTTGACTTGCTATTTCTTCTCTAGCTGGTTATCCAACTTAAAGACTCCAGTGGAAGACTCTAAAGCCCTAAGAAATGACAGAGCCACAAATAGAAGGAAACTTGATCCCTGTATCACTATGTGGAATACTGTCTACCAAAAACCCTACTGGGCTCTAACATGAGCAATACAAAAAATCACTGTCATTTTACTTCTTTTTTTAAGTACCTAATATATCATTTATTTATTAAAAAATATGTATTGAAAACTTATAAAGTGTGAGGCATTGGTGGTGGGAGTGAGGAAGGAATATCAAACACAGTCTGTGATGAATAAGGAATATCTCCTTTCCTTATGACACCATTTGAAGTTTAATCACAAAGGAATTTAACACAGGGACAAGGTATGGAAGGAGTGTGCCAGGAAGAGGAGCAGAGATGAATGATGGCCAAAAGATCTAAGTAGATAATAGAAAATAGACTTGGGGTCTCTTGGTTCTCCTGTCTTACTCCCAGGCCTTATGGATTTCCATCACAGGTCTCCTGAAAAATATTCTGAGGAGATAAAGATGTTTTACTATTAATCTTTCCTTGTAGTAAATGATCCCTTTGAGGGACCCTACTAGAACCAGGACAATACCAGACTCTCCACTTCAATAACATCCTTTATTAGGGAAGGCTCTCAAGAATCCAGAAGGGCTCAGAATGACCAAACTAGGTGGACAGGTGAAATTGTTGAAACCCCATTTTACAGATGGTGACACAAACTCAAAGAGAGAAAATGAGGTAACCAAATTCTCACCGATGTTAGTTTCTTGAACTAGAGCCCAGATTCTCAAACTCCTAGCCCAGTGGTTTTTGCACTAAGTTTATTTGTGAAAAGGGATCTTTTGTCTACTTCTAGGTTGAGAAGAGCGTTAAGGCTCATTTAACTTTAATTAGAGGAGGAAAATAATGTTTGTTAAATTCCTGCTATACACCAGGCATGGGACTAACCACTCCATGCTTTCTCGTTGATCTCCATAGTAATGGAGTAGGTACCAGTTATTCAGTTACAAATGAGGTGCTGGAGACTCTGGGATACTATGTGAAGCCTTCTACCTTCAAGGTCTCTTAGGATCATCTCTTCATCCTTATGTCAGGTAAAACTATGTTCTGGAATCAGCTTTTGCTTGGAGTCAGTGTCTGATAGTTTTCCCCTAGTGATATATCAGAGGATGGTAGAAACCTCACCATTTCACTGCCACTCTACTTTGTGGCATCCCATGACACAAGCCCTGGCTCTCCATTTGTTTATAAATTGTGACTGGTGTCAGGCATAGTAATAGCCTGACATTTAAGAGCATTTAATCCTTGGAAAATTGTGTCCTGAAATTTTATTGGAGAAAATACAATTAAATCTCTTGCTGGGTAGATATTCATTCTGACATATAATTTCTCTAAGTTAAAGTTGCAAATAGAGCATTCATATATATTAATTATTTGAAATTGAATCAAATAACTTGTTCAAAAAGACTACTGCCTCTGTCATTTATGAATAGACACAATTTTTACCAATTTTATTGTTTTACTGGTCAACATAATAAGAAAAATACCAGCAAATGTTTATTGTGTGTGTGTGTGAGAGTGTGTGTGAGTTATCTGATCAGTATTATTCATCAAATTAAACTTAGTCTTGGAAGCCATTGTGTAAACACAGGAAGTAATTTTGAAATTAATTTTTTGCATTATCATTATTTGCCAGTAGTGAATTTGAATTGTTCACATGAATGCCATATCTTACAAATAAGAAAGCTAATCATAGCTGGATGAATATTGAGGAAATGTGATAGCCTGATTATTTCCAGTATCTGTGGGTATGAGGTGCTAGAGAGTAAGAGAGTAAATATGTACAAGACCAGGTTTATGAACAAAAGTTGGAAGTCAAATAAAACGAAAAAGTTCTTCTGTGCTGGGTGGCCAAGGTGAGGTCAATATCAATATTGGCATTGGCACTGCCAAGTCCATGTTTTGCATGATGATAATTTAATCAAGACTTGTTAGTGACAAAAGGCTTATCAAACATAGAATATTTTAATACACAGGTTGGTTTGTTTGACAAAAACGACACCCATCTTCTTTCACAAAGCTACTGCAAAATTCATATCCGGCCTTGCAAAATTTTATGTTGACAGCAAAGACTGTGAGGTGCAAATTCATTGGACATTTGACATGCTTATTACTCATCATTAAACTAATGATGTTTCTTTTCTCAGGAAACAAGGATGTTTATCTTCACAGAAGCAAAATGTATATCAAAAATTATAACTGTAACCTGGAAGTTCAAACACAAACGTTTTGAATCTGAAAATATTTTTACACACTAAGAAAACTAAATATATTGTCCTATTTCCCGAATTGGAAAACTAATATATAACGAGTTTAAAATACATACCAACTTTTTCTATTTCTTTAGGTAATTGTAATAGGCAACAGTCAGGTAAAGCCACTCAATACTAAACTTGGATTCCTGACAGACTAGGTCAGTAGTATGTTTTATGTATGAATGTATTTATTTTACACATTATTTATTATTCATTTTGTGTATTCATTATTGATTTTATTTATGCATTCAACTTTTGCCAAATTTCCAAAGGGAGTTTTGCTCCCTCAAATTCTTTGGAGAGGAGGGAAAAAGTAGTTTTAACAAAATTCTATTCAGAATAAATTTCGACATGAAATAACAATATTGAGTTCAGTCTTTTGTTAACCAAGACAAAAAAGAAAATGGGATGTAACCTTACCATCATTATTTGAATAAAATAAAGTGGACCTTTTTATAGCATAGGTAAAGACATTTTCCAAAGCCATAAACTAAAGGAGAAATTCATCTACTGCTTTATGTGTACATGCATACACACATACTCTTCACTTATATGACAAAGACAGCTGTCAACGAAACCATCAGATCACCTGTGGTACAGATGAGAGAAGCAATGGGTCTCCTTCATGAATCATTCACAGGGTTTCAAGGGTGGTGACTGGCTACAGGAAATTGGAGGTCATTTGTTGTTTATTTCCAGGCCCAATAGATGGTGAGATCTCTTGATTAAAAGATATCATACTTCCTAAATGAATTTCTCATCCATGAAGATTGACTCTTCGTGGGAAAAGTTTCCAAATATATTTAAGTGTCACTAATAAAATGTGAAGTGGGTTTCCAACCATATTCAACACTCATTGTGTGTACACCAGGACTCTTACTCAGGTCTGTTTTAGCAGAACCATAACTGCTTCCTTGGAGCCTCCACCAATTTGCTGAAGTTTTTAATCTGGACTGTACCTGTTAGTTCCATTTCTTCCTCTAAACTGCAGCCTTTCACCTGTTTAGAGATGTTTGCCCTAAGTGGCAACTCCAGAATTTCAGTGCAGAGAGGGTTGAGGGGTGGTCTTCTGATTTCTGAAGGGGCTAGAGAGCTTGCTGTAAATCTACCTCTATGCAACAAGTGTGCTCTTCTGTTGTCTGCTGTGTATTGATTTATGCTGACTTGGAGGAAAAGGTGTTGGATAGACTATGACATTGATCTTTAGCCATTCCCATCCCTAGCCAATTCCTGGTACCATCACTGTCTATCAAAAAAACTTGGAAGTTTACAGGTAGTGCCCCCTGATCTATGAAAAACAAATTAGAATAATTCTACTCCCAACTCTCCATCACTCAGTTACTTACAGGGAAGAGCTAGAGCGATACCTCTGTTTGAAGCCATCTGTGAGGACAATGTCCCTGCAAACCCATATTGTATCCTAGAGAAATAAGTGAATCAAGGAATCAAGACCCCCAGTTAAAACCAGCTAATAAAGACATTAGGTAAAAGGGGTGGGTGGGCTGACAAATAAGGTTCTCATGACCGATGTGTCCTTCTCAGAGACCTCTTACCTGGTGCCGGCTGAATAACAACATTGAAGTTTGAGTGTAGTGTAACCTCTTAGAATTATCAGGGATGCTGGCCCTGGAGCATCAACATTTTCCTGAGCCTCCTATTTATTTAAAAATTCATCAAATAAGCGTTTTAGCCTCTGAGATGAATGGCATGATTCCAGTTAGATTCTTTCTGATCTTCAAATATATTCCCTGATAAGTGCCCAAATCCATAGTCATAATATTGACAATCACAATAACAATAATGTTTTTTTGTTTATTGTTTTTGGCTGCATATCAAGGATCTTGACATTTGTTCTTCAAGCATCCCCGAATGGGTGGTGTTAACACTCTGTTTTATAGCAAACAAAAATGTGGTTGCAATAGGTGGCATGGCTTGTTTTCCACTGTGCAGCTGATAAATTGCTGTAGCCCTGGGAAAACTGAAATGCCCTCACTTAAAGGAAGTCCTTCCTTGAAGGCAGGTAAAGTTCAAAGTTAGTACTTGGGTGCAGTGCTTGAGAGTAAAGCTTTATGAAGGAGCAAAGAAGTTCATCTCTGAAGCCAGAAGGGTATGGAGAGGCAAGAAGAGGCTGAGAGAGGCTGCTGCCCCTGGGAAGCGGTCCAGCCATCTGTTTAGGTCACTTTTGGCTTTCTCATTCTCTCTTTTACTGCTCACTCCTCTCCAATCAGATTTCACAAAATTAGACAAGGTCAGAATCTCTTGTTGTTGTGCCCTATGAAGGTCTGGGCCGAAAGACCTAGGTCAGCTCTGCTCCAGGTTTTGGGAAAAGCTCTTTGGCACTTGCAAGGAGCAGCTTGCTCTTCCTGGACTGGATTTTCCTCTGCATTAAGAGTGGTTCGACTCAGGGAGCTAAAGTACTGTGGTATACGCAAAGACTCCCACCATGGCCCATTTCAAACTATAATCTTGATACCCACTGGCTAGCAAAATTCCAAAAAATTTAGCTATTGGCTCTTACAAGCCAGTACAAGTTTCTCCAGCACAGAACTGGTTAGAAAATGTCCAGAGGAGAAAGCATTCAGCTTTGTCTCTTGCTAGGCATTTTTCACACCACTCAGTCTAGCTCACCAGGGACTGACTATGTAGATATTTAGGGTCAAAGTGCAAAGTTACAAGGAGAGCACATGGTTTTGGCTTTATCCTTGGTACATTTATTTCCCTTCAAAATTTCAAGGAGACCAATGGGTGACACAACAAAATAGAATGTCCAGAATATTCTAGAATTCTGATGATTTCTCCCTCTCCCAACAAACAAATGTGTGTGTATATGCACGTATACTCACAAACGTAAACATCCCCATGGCATGAACACGATTTATAAGCTCTCACCTAAGCAGTGCAAATGTTTAAGAGGTTGGGCTTTATAATGAAATAGACATAAATTTGATTCCAAGGCTCTTTCCCGTAGACAAGTTGCTTAAACTCTAAGTGTCTTATCTGTAAATTTGGGGTATTAATAAATACCCAATAAGGTTGTTCTAAAGATTATATTATATAATAGTGGTTTAAGATTTATTAACATCCATTTTTTATGCAGTTTCTATTTTCTCTATACCTGACTCAATAAATTCTCAACTGCTGTCAACATCTTGCCTCCCTGTTCTTTGTAGACACTTGGCGGATAAGCTGCCAAGTAAGTACGTGAAGGCAGGGTGATATTTATTTGGTTCCTGTTTAAACTGATTGATATGGGTGTTGATAATCTTGTGCATTTTTATTTAAATAATTTCCCCACATGTTCAAATAATATACTTGTCACCTCACCTTGTACAGTCCTGGGAACAGATCTTATCTTCTTTGTCACAAAATGGCACCTGCCAGAGTAAACACAAATGCAGAATGGAGAGGCTGAGTCCTTGCTCACCATTTGAAACCTGATTCAGAAAGGCAAACAGACAATATGGCTGCTGGGCTTAGCCTTCCAGAGCAATTGTAATCACAAAAGCCATGATATAGAAATCTCTAAAATGCAAATAAAACATTGTTAAATTGACAGAAGGGCTATTTTAAATCTTTAAAGAAAGAGCAAGAGGGCTGGTAAATATGAATATTTAGAAAGTAAAACAGTCCCTAAGAACCAAGGGTAGATAGAGGTCAACATCTTACTTTCTCTACAACTTGATAAATTCATTTTTTACAAATTTAGTTTTATTTTATCGATGTGATTTACACGCAGAGCTTAAAGAATCAAATAATTCAATGAGACAAGTGCATTCAGTTCTTTCAGTTTGTGCTTTCCATATCTGCCTCCATATCCTCTAAATAACATGCTTATAATATTCCTTCTTAATTTTTATTTTAGTTTAGGGATTATAAATTAACTTCCCAGCATGGGAAACTAGGATTTAGCTCTCTTTCACCCTCTGCTCCACTTAACCCAGGCACACTTTTGTTCACTGGGTCCCAAGAGATAGCTATGTTTTCACTGTGGCTCAGTTTTCAATATTTATATTACAATGATTATATAACTGTTATTTGCAGTTCATTGTGTAGTATATTTCCTTCCCTGCATAGTCCACTCATTTTCCAAAAGATTTTTCTTTTGCTTAGTTTTTCTAGTACATATTGCTAATTTATCCCCAAATTCTTCCCAAGTTGTGAAAAACCTCCTTTTAATACATTCAAATACATTACATAATTACTGATTTCCTCTTGAAGAAATACCTGCAGAGCCTCCTGAACTGGTCTTATGCAGAGAGATTGTTCTCTAGACCTCTTAGATGACTGACACTTTAGAATCTTCCTTTGCCATTATCTTGGGGACTTATATGTGCATATTCTGTGTTGGATCCACCATTCCCTGGATTCCACTTTTGTCTTGGTTTCTCTCAGTGTATGCTTTCTCAAATTGCTTCCTCAATGAGGTTATATGATAAGTAATTTTTTTTTGAGAACTTTTAAGTTGAAAAGATTTTTATGTTACTATCCCACTTAATGAATGACTTGGCCAGATATAACGTTCTCACCTTGAAGAATCCATTTTGAATATATTGTTCAATTTTCTCCTAGCTTTTAGGGAGGCTTTGAAAAGCCTATTACCTTTCTGGTTTTGATTCTTTGTATGGAAATATCCTTTTTTCCCCTTTTCTGAAAGACTTTAGACATTTCTTTGTGCCCAGCGATCTATAGTTTTATAATGATGTGTTTTGATGTGGGTCTATTTTCATTCATTGTGCTGAATCCACTTAACCTGAAAACTCCATCCTTCAATTCTGAACTTTTTTTTTCATTTCTTTAATAATGTCTTACCCTCTGTTTTATAGCTTCTCTTTTTCCTGAACTTTATATTTTCCGATGTTATACCTTCTGATATGGTTCATTTATTTTCTTCCATTTTTCATCTTTTTTTTTTGTATTTTTTTCTGGATTATTTCTTCAGATTTATCTGGAAATCCTCCCACTTACTGTTTTCACTTCAGCTCTCATTTTAACCTTTCATCCAATGCTCCTTTCCTACATAATACCATTCTTCTTTCACCAACACAAATTTTTCTCTCATTGCTTGGAGCATATTAATAATAGTTTTTAGAAGTTTTCATCTCCCTGCTTAGGCTGTGTTTCTTATTTGTCTGTTCTTTTTGGTCTCTGGATTTCAAAATACTTTCTTTGAATATCTCATATTTAAGTGTAGGACACCAAAATCTCTGTGTACAGAGGACTGTCCATGGGATCCAGTATAGGATCATCTGGCTGAGCCATTTCATACCCCAATGTCAGATTTTTTCCTCGTGGAATGATCAGATTCCCCAGAAAAAGTTTCCTCCAGTCTCTACCTTGAGGGTATAAGCCTGGATGCCTGCATCCTGGAGGTTGTGTGAGGAGAAAGTCTGATTATTTAATATGTGGTATGTATACATTTGATCACCCCCTTTTTAATTCAGTAACTCCTTTTCACTGGGCATGGACCCACTTTTCAACTCTGCTCAGTATTCTGCGATATGAAGATCTGCTGTTTTACCCTCTTCAGAGAAAGAAACCTCCAATATGCCAGGATAGTCACTTAGCTGCTGGTAAAAGGCAAGGGGTCTCATAGATTTCTAAATACACTTTCAACCAGTTCTCCTACATGGACCTCTCTTTTCAGACGTACCTAATGCTACCCAGCATGGGGATTCTGCGTTGGCTTCTGAGTAAATAGAGAAGTCTATATTTTCTTTTTTTTTTTTTTTTTTTTTTGCTTATATATGGCTCGTATTTCTCTTGCTTATATTTGAATTATAAGATTTTGAATTATAATTATGCTTTACTGGGTCTGCTAATTCAGTTCCCATCTGCTTTCCATCTTCCAAAAAGCTCTGTTTTCTTCTGATTGCTTTATTCTTCTGGGTTTCTGTCTTTATTTTTTAGTCCTTAAACTATTGTTCAAATGGAGTTCTGAGACAGAACTAGAGAAAAATGCATGTGTACAATTCATAACATTTAACTGAAAGTCTATGTATTTATTTTTCAGCATGACTTATCCTCAGTTGCCCTCACTGTATTTTCACCTTTTTTTTTTTTTGAGACCGAGTCTCACACTGTCTCGCAGGCTGGAGTGCAGTGGTGCGATCTCGGCTCACTGCAAGCTCCTCCTCCCGGGTTCACGCCATTCTCCTGCCTCAGTCTCCCCAGTAGCTGGAACTACAGGTGATCACCACCACTCCTGGCTAATTTTTTGTATTTTTAGTAGAGACGGGATTTCACCATGTTAGCCAGGATGGTCTCGATCTCCTGACCTCATGATCCGCCCACCTCCCCTCCCAAAGTGCTGGGATTACAGGCGTGAACCACCGCGCCCAGCCCTCACCTTTTTATTGTTCTTTGTCAATTTTGTCCCTTGTTTTTTTTTTTTTTTTTTTTTTTCTGAGACAGAGTCTCTCTTTGTTGCCCAGGCTGGCATGCAGTGGTGCGACCTTGGCTCACTGCAGCCTCAACCTCTTGGGTTCAAGTGATTCCCCTGTCTCAGCCTCCCAAGTAGCTTGGACCACAGGCATGTTCCACCACACTCTGCCAGTTTTTGTATTTTTAGCAGAAATGGGGTTTCACCATGTTTGCCAAGCTGGTCTCGAACTCCTGGCCTCAAGTGGTCCACCTGTCTCGGCACCCCAAAGTGCTGAATTACAAACTCAAACCACTGCGCCTGGCCTTTTTTTTTTTTTTTTTTTTTTTTTTAATTCTTTGTCTTTTTAATTCTTTGTCTTTAATGTCTAACTAAACCTTATATACAAAATAGCTATTACTAGTCAGACACTGTTCCTAGTGTTGTGGATACAGCAATATAAGAATAAAACTCTCACAAGAAATGTTTGTGGTGATAAGAAAGTCATAAGATACTTGGAAGCAGTCATCCTACTGAACTTAAATCTATTCCTGTTTTTCTCTACTTTCCTATCACCCTTTCAGTTAATGTAAAATTGCCAACATGTTTGTAGGAAGCTGCCTATGTAACCAATAAGTTGAAGATAATATAGCATATGCAGTAATAAATGCAATTAGAAATGAGTTATCCCTTCTTCAGATCAAGGAAAACTGCCTGGAGATGGTGGCAGCTGAGCTATTTTGAAGAATAATGAGAAGTTGACCAGGTTCTTTCCATTATAATCTCACACAAGCAAGTTGTCGGTTAGCTTCCTTATTATGCTATAAGCATATTAATGCAGAGAAAGTGTTTGTGTCACTTCCTGAATACGTAATGCACAGCTTGGCACCTGTCACAGAGTAGAAGCCCAGTGAATGGAGAATGAGTTAAAGATATAGAAGAAACAGAAATTTGAATTAAATCTATATTGCTCTCAGAAGTTTTCCTGAATTAAATAGGTAAGAAAATACAACCAATGGTATAACCTGATTTTCCTATGACAATTTTGATTAGTTCGGTCTAGTTATTTATGTTTTATTCTTTTCTAATAAAACAATATTTTAAAATCATATTTACTTTTCAAAACTACCTGGCACCGGTCTACTAGCTTGACTGGAATAGACTGCATTTGATAAAACCTTGTAAGAGACTCAATTATTTCTCTCCATCCAAAATGATCCAATTATTGTAGTTTTCAGTCAACTGTCAGGTTGGTGCAAAAGAGTAATCGTGGTTTTGGCCACTATCTTCAATGGCACTTTTATATTTGTAGTCCTTTGTTGCAAACAAAGATAAAAAGAGAAAGCCCTTGCTTGACAGACGTGCTTGTTTTACTAGGAAAGCGAATATGTAACTAACAATTTTAAGATAATATAGCATAACCACTAATAAATGCAATTAGAGCATATTACTATAAAAGTAATTGTCATTACTTTTTTTTTTTTGGTCAGAGTCTTGCTCCGTTGCCCAGGCTGGAGTGCGATGGCATGATCTCGGCTCACTGCAACCTCCGCCTCTTGGGTTCAAGCGATTCTCCTGCCTCAGTCTACCAAGTAGCTGGGATAACAGATGTGCGCCACCACACCCGGCTAATTTTTGTGTTTTTAGTAGAGGCGGGGTTTCACCATGTTGGCCAGGCTGGTCTGGAACTCCTGACCTCAGATTATCTGCCTGCCTTGGCCTCCCAAAATGCTGGGATTACAGGCATGAGCCACCGCTCCCAGCCTGCCATTACTTTTAATAGCAAAAAACATAATTACTTTTTTGCACCAACCTAATACAAATTTAGGGGTTTAATCCAAGATTCAGAACGGACCTCAGTGCAAAGTTTGAGAAATAACAATAGAAGTTGAGACTGTGGTGTTCTGGGTAACTCAACAAGAGTCTGAGTTGGAAACCTTGGTTTCCTGGCTAATGAGACACACATAAAAGCAGAAAACAACTGCTGAAGTTGCTCACTTATACGGAGAATTGTTGATCTGGAATGAAGCTTCCTATACTCATTTCTATTCATATTTGTAACCCAGATTTTTTTAAGACATCAGAAGCATCAGTTGAAGATTCCTGAATCCACACGTGGGACTCAGAATTGATGCATGCGGCTATACCGTTAATTTAAATATCAATATCTACAACAAGTAGTCAACAGCCAATGGGACTCTGATGCCAACTTCCAATTCCTCTTCCTAGAAACTTTGAAGTGCTCCAAGTGCATTTAAGAAGAATAGTTCTGTTTAGGTTTAGTCAGGATTTCTCTCTTTCACACTATTAGGTCCTGATGATCCTCTAAAGAGGTCCAAAAAAAAAAAAAAAAAGTGCTTACAGGCTCGCAGGTGCCCCCTGTGGGTGAGACAGGCAGTCTCAATCTCACTGCAGACTCCATTGGACCCCCTTCACCACTTGGACTCCAAAGGCATTTAACGTTTTCATCTCTTTATCAGACTATTTGCCCCTTATGTTTGTATGATCTGCCCGATACCCAGGACATTCATTAATCCTTCAGTTTTTAAAAATAATTTTGTTTAATGCCAAATCATGTCGCTGATCAGCAGCGTAAGCACAGCACACACTGCATAGCACAGCAGCCTGGGCTGTGGGTTTGAATCCCAGCAACACAGCTAAGAGAACTTAGGAGGTAGGTTACTTAGCCTGTGACTTCAATTTTGTCTCAGAGCTTGATATCATGTCTAATTTTTGTAAATCAGAAATAACACATCTTTGTAAATCAGAAAAAAATTTTGTAATTTTCAGTCTAATTTTTGTAAATCAGAAATAACACATCCAACTTGCCAGTTCTAAAGACTGAATGAGATTATTCCTAGATGGACCTATTATAGCATAGGCAGTAAATATTAGTTCCTTTTCCCCCTTTTTCCTCCTTCTACTGTTGTCATCATCATTATTATTATCATTATTATATTATTTTGTAGTTGTCTTATGCTAGGTATAGGAGATCTAAAAAAATTGAACAAGACAAGATGTTCGAACTTGAAGAACTCACACTTCAGTAGTAAAGAGATACAAACAGTGTAACATGTGGAATAAGAGATGCATTTCAGGACTTATAGGAGCAAACTCATAGGAGAGGAAGGAAAAGTAGGAGGAGTCAGAGGAGTCACCACCCAGATAATATCTCAGAACTGGAATCTTGTTTTGGGACAATGAGTAGGGTGTATGTGCAGAACTCAATATTAGGCTTTTAAAATATGCTCAGTCTTGTCTATGAGGTCATAGTTGAATGCCTTAAAAAACTGTTCTTATCTCAACATGTTAAAAGTAATGTGTTATTTATAATGTTTAGGAAAACATGTAGAAGTAAAAGGAGCAGAAAAACCAAGTTGTTTTCCACTCCTAATATTTAGTATATTTCTTTTCAGTCTTTTGTTTTTCTTTCATGCATGGTGTTTTTTGGTTTGGTTTGGGCCATACTTTGTGAAAGAGCTGCTTTAAATCCACTACCTCAGTCCACAGCTGGTGATCATAGAATGACTTGTCCCTAGTGCTCTGTCTCAGTTACCAGTGACAAAAAGGAGGTGCTTTGGTGAAATAGTAACACTATCATATCCCCATTTCCTGGCTAGGATACACAGGAAATGCACATGGTGCACCACTGGGCTATTACTAGAGATGAATGGGGTCTGAGTGCTGTGAACTGCCTTTGCATAATAGCAAGAGTTTGTTTCCACATTCAGGGCCCCAAGTGCTTTCCTTCTACCCAACTTTCCTTCTGTGGTCCTGGAGCCCATGTCTAGAGTTATTTAAGAAGAGAGAGAGAATATTTTTGCAATAATATAGTTAGCCCAAAAATGTAGACTAATTCCTCCCTCTGTCATTTCCAAACAGACAGCTTTGAAAATAATTTGTTTTTTACCTAAGTATTAATAAGCTCAAAGAAGGAATGACAAAAGGAGGAGATTAACCGAGCATTTACCACAGACTATTCTGTGCTGGCACCTTCACACTTTATCTCCTAGAATCCTCACCATAGTCCTGGAAGACAGACCCTGGATGACAGACAGGTAAACTGAGGCTCCAGAAGTTTAAATTTTTTTTAGAAGCCCATGTGATTAGAAAGTGGCAGAACTGTGATTCCAACCCCTCAGATAAGATCAAATTTCCCTAATAAACATTCTTGGAGCTGTGTATGCTTCTGCTTAGCCTATTTGCAAGATTAAATGCAATTGTATTGTTATTATTTGAAATTAATTAATCCCTTCCTTCCCTCCTTGAGGCCCTGAATTCTAATCTTAGTTGATTTACTGTTATAAATCCAGCAGAAAGTATGGCGTATGAAAAAAGAAAAAGCTAAATTTCAGTAAATAGCTGTTCAATATATGAATGAATAAATAAGTGAATAAAATCCAGGTGCCTTTAATTTCCCAATTAGAGATTTCCAAGTTCTTAGAGAACTTCTTCAGTTCTCTGGAAACTGCATTTAAGCTGAGTAGAGATAGAATGTCCTTCTACTACAAAGGAATAATCAAGGTCACCTGTTTACATTTTACCTCATTTAAGCGAGGAAACTGAAACTTTCCCCAACTCTAATGAAGTTATAGAAAATAGAATTTGTGACAAAAATTGAGGGTGTTAAAATAATAAAATCTGGGTAGGATCAAAGGCAGCCCTTCAATGCTCTTTCCCCTAAATGTTAAAAAGTGAGTATGACAGGAATGTCTTCATTTAACATCTAAATTTTCAATAGTCTTTACTTCCTCGGATAGGGCAGAAGGAGAGAAATCAGAGATGGACACTGGATGAAAAACGTCAAACCCCAGCCTAGGAGACCTGAAGATTTGTAGCATAAAGTATTTAGAAACATCTTACTTCCACTAAAGCAGTGCCCTGTGAAGTGTTCACTTTTAAATGAATCTTGTATTTCAACGGAAGGCAAATGATCCTTCACTCTGTTTTTGAAACTTCCAGCAGTCAGTCAATGGCACTCTGAAGTGAGGCCCAGTTGCAGATGCAAAGGCATCATTTTCACCCAGTGTGGGGTAAACGCATCTGACAGCAATAACCTAAGAAACCCTTTGAATGACCCTGGCAGATGCATGTGAATATGTGTTCTGAGCTAGGGAATCTGGGAGTGGCCAACCCAAAGATTTATTCCTTGTCTATGAGAAACATCTGAGCTCCACCCCGTCCCGTGGATCATGGGGCTTTAAGGGGATTGAGGCTCTGAGTTTCGGATTAAGTAAAGGTGGCCAGGTGGAGGTCATTATGGGGAGGGTGCTAAGTGAAAATGCTCTATAAACTGGATGATGTTTGCGGGTGATTGCAGTTTTTCTGCCCAGCCCACTGCCATTGGGCTATGTGGTTTTCTTGTCCAACTCACATGACTGTGTTACAGGTAGGGGGCTTGACTTAAGTTGTCCAGGTTCTTTGCGTTTTGAGCAAAGAATTGGACAAAACGTGCAGTGAAGCAAAGAAAGAATGAGGCAATGAAAGAAAGTAAGCAAGGATTTATTGAAAATGAAAGTACACTCCACAGTGTGTGAGCGGGCCCAGCAGCAGCTCAAGGGCCCAGATGCAGAATCTTCTCAGGTCCAAATACTCCCTAGAGGTTTCCCAATGGCCACTTCATGCTCGCCTCATGTAAATGAAGTGGTGGCCTGCAATCTGTCTGATTGGTTGCAGAAAGCAACCAGTCAAAGGGTGCAGTGGAATTACAAAGGTCACACTCCTGTGCAAACATCTGATTGGCTGCAAAAAGCAACCAATCAGAGGCTGAGGTGAATTACAAAGTTGTACTCCTATGCAAAGGAAGACTCAGTCCCCAATAAGTCTGATTGGTTGTGCACAGCCTATTTCCCATCTGCCACACAGAAAAGGTGAGGGATTTGCAAAGGGAGTAGCTTCTGGTCCTTTTGTTACTTGGGAGTGGAAAGTTAGGGTTTTCT
The DNA here is from genome assembly GCF_001698545.2 of Rhinopithecus bieti. Lineage (NCBI taxonomy): Eukaryota > Metazoa > Chordata > Mammalia > Primates > Cercopithecidae > Rhinopithecus > Rhinopithecus bieti. Next base: position 842,522 of record NW_016806456.1, read on the forward strand.
TTTCAATTTAGTTCTAGGAAGTTGGCGTGAAATGGCCATAGGTTCCCTGCCTCCAGACCCTATTCCCCTGCCTCAACTGGACTCTCTCCCCTGTATGTAAACCCATAATGAAACCCCATGTCTTGTTTGCTGGCTCTGGGTCTCTTCTTGGTCCTTTTGAACCTGGTATCCTCCCTGCTGAGGTGATTGGGAGTTTGGAGACAAGACCCAGTTCGCCGTTTTACATCCCTAACTCTCATCACAGAGCACCCTAAAGGGTCTCAGGAAGGAACCCAACACAGGGTTCTGGAGGTTGGTCATGACAGGTCTTAGAACTTTCCATCCCAAAGGTTTCCTCTCCCAGTTTTCTTTCTCTTGCCACTAAAATTACGTTTCGATGTAAGACTGTCTAGTGTACATTGCCCTTGGTTCCATCTTTGTGTTTTGTTGGTGGTTTTGTTTGCTGTGAGTTTTTCTTTTAAATTTTATTGAACATATACTTTGGCCAAATTCCATGTCAAATACTTTATATGAATTATTATTAATCACTAGAATTCATTTCATCCAATGAATTAGTTCCATTGTATTATTATCCCCAGCTTACAGAAGAGGAAACTGAGGTTTAGAGAGGTGATTTTACTTGTCCAAATTAAATCATAAGGATTGGAAACTGAAGTTGTCCCCAGATAGCATGACACAGGAGCCCACGTTTTAAAGCCGTGCGCTGTATTCTGTCTCAGGGACTATTTCTCACCTACACAATTACAAATTTCCCTTGGCTGGTCTTCTTGACTCTAGTCCAGTCTGCAACACTCCATCCTTCATAGCAACCTCCAGTGTAACTTTTAAAAAACTTGACTTAGTGCTATTTAAATGTATGCTGACATAAAAGTAGCTATATACTCCTTACACTTGTAGCTCTCTTGAAACGATTAAACTCAAACTATAAAAATGAGACAATTCAAATGGACAAAATAGATTTATTCAGTTCGATATGCTGAAAATGAATTATTCAGTTGAGGTTTCACAACAAATTTCAGACAGGTATATTTCACTTGATGTTGACTTGAACTTGATGATCCAGAGTGTTTTCTTTTTTCTTCTTTTTTTTTCCAGACAGGGTCTCACTCTGGTGCCCAGGCTGAAGTGCAGTGCCACAATCTTTGCTCACTGCACCCTCAACCTCCTGAGCTCAAGAAATCTTGCCACCTCAGCCTCCCAAGTACCTGGGACTACAGAAGTGCGCCATGACACCTGGCTAATTTTTGTATTTTTCGTAGAGATGAGGTTTCGCCATCTTTCCCAGGCTGGTCTCGAACTCCTGGGCTCAAGCAATCCTCCCACCTTGGCCTCCCAAGGTGCTAGGATTACAGACTTGGACCACCATACCCAGCCCCAGAGTGATTGTTTCCAATTCAGATCTGACCACCATCTCCCTGACCATCAAGATCTGGACTCTGACTCCTGTTCAGTCCCATGTGTCAGCCCCTATGCACTTCTTTGCACTTCACAGTCTCATCACAACACAAGATGGGGAGTTCCCACAGCAGGCTTTTGGGTGCATGCTGCTGCTTCTGTTCTGACTGTCCACTATCTTCACCTATGAGCTGCTTAAAAACCTTGCCAAAGTGCCACTTGCTCTGAGAAGCCCTTCCAGGTTCTCCCTTGGACAAACTGTCAGTCCTTGAACAAACTGGGTACCTTGTATACATCACTAGTATACTCATCCTGTACTATGATTGGCTTGGGATCATATCCTCCTAAGTGAACTTCTCATGATCAGGGATGATGGGAGAACTGTGATCATTTTTGTCTCTCTATTACACATTCAGAGAGGAAAAGCAATTTGTGCAAAGTCACACACAGCTGCGTCTCTAGGTGCCTTAGTGTGGTGAGGGGTTCCAACAGGAGGATTACTATTCAAAGACCTCACTGACTGTTTCCCTCCATGAACTGTGGTTCTGAATGATGTTGGGTTTCTTTCATTGTCTGTTTCTTTGGTGACTGAGTACTCAAAGAGGGAGTCAAAAGTCTTGGGTTCTTGCCTTGATGTTGGTAGCTTTAGGTGGGACCTTGAATTAGTCTCACCCTCTCTCTGGGCCTCAGTTTTCTCATCTGTCAAGTAAGGGTGTTGGGCCAGATGGCACTGAGCCTCCTTTGATTCAGGGCCCTGCATACGTGTAGCTCACATCTCCCAGGTGACCTTGTCACGTCAGCAGCCTGGGCTTTGCCGAAAGAGCTGACTGAGCCAGGCTGTGTAAAGGGGAAGAGAAAAGAATGGGTCCTTCACACAGGCCCTTTACATGGGGCAAGTATTATCACCAGAGAAAATTGACTCAAGGAGATAGCACCTTAGTATCAGAGCAAGCCAGGCTATCAGTGGGCAGCCCCCACAATCCCAGCCCTCCTTGCCACGGGTGCCTCAGGCTGGTTGGCCTTCCTGACACACAGCAAATATGGTGCCAGGCCTAGGACAGAACACTGTGAGAAAGTGCAGTATAGAGTCAGGCTCTGGGGACTGGGGGAGCTGGGGCAGGCCTGGGCAGCTCTTTGTGGCCTTCATGGCATCCAGGCAGCCAGATCTCAGGCTCTGTCATTTCTACATTTACTGTGATAGAAAGACAATATTTCCCTTGAGAAAGACTCTGCTGTTCTCACGGTGCCTGGTGCTCCATCCTATGTAGGTCTTACCTAGACCCCTGTCCTTCTACCCTGTGCTCTCCATAGCTGAACCAGGGAATACCAACACTGATTCCATTCTGCCTGCCATTTTCCAAACTTAGGGAGCTTTGGGCAGAAAACATTTAAGCAGCTTCAGTCCATATCTCAGGAGCTGTGTCAAGTTTCTGCAGCTTTTCTTGCCATCTTTGCTGGGCCAACTTCACCTTAAGCTTCAAACCTTAGCCATGGGTCACCTGCCCCAGGAGGCCTTTGTTGACTGCCCATGGTCTAGGCTGAGCACTGAGCCTGGGGTTTCTTCTACTTTGGCATTGTCGCTATTTCCTGGGTTCTGAGCAGTTAGAGAAAAAAGAAATCATTTTTTTCCCCTCACTCATCCATGCATTAGTTAAGCAAATATTCTTGAGTGTTCACTCCCTGGAAGACACGAAATACATTGATTTAAAAAAACAGCCAAAAGTGTTCCTCGATGTCACAGTACATGCAGTCTAGTAAGAGAGTTAATAAAATCATAATCTAATACATGAACAAAAATCGAAACTTACAGGTGTTGAGAACAGCAACTACACAGCACACTGACTAGCAGGAGAATTTAATCTAGTCAAGGAGGTGAGCAGAGAAGTGCTGATGGAGGTGAGAAATAGTAGGAGTGATAGACAAAAGGAGTCAGGAAGATCATTCGTGTCTCATTGATCTGTGTCCCCAGACTATCGCAAGAACTAGGATGCGATAATTACTCAATAAATGCCAATAAATATGGAAGCCACATTTTCTGCAAAGTTGACTGTAAGGCCAGGGTCCAGTCCCTGCCTTGGTCCATTTGCCCTGTCTCTCTCTCAGGGAATGTTTTCATTCCACTGTCATTCTAAGAAATGTCCCTGTCTGGCCCATACAACTAACTCCCTCTCAGATCCAGTCTTTTAAGTAACCTTGACCTGGAGCCTGGAGCCATATCATCTGCTGCAAACCTTCGTATGTCCTCTCTCGGTGAGGGTCTCAAAAATCATGCACTTCTGCTTCCTTTCCCTGAAGAACCCATGTGGATTTCTACCTTTTCTCATCTGTTATGCCCATGGACACAGTTTGCCTAAACTATCTGACCCTCTCTATTGCCGTAACTCCAGCTATTGCAAGTTTCGGCTTGCTGATTTGGCTCTTTTGAGCATGTTGCCTACTTCTTCGAGTGCCTCCCTGTCTCCCAGGAACAGGATTAGTTCTGGGATCCAGACATTCTTGATTAATGCAGCAGACCAGCCATGCCCAGCACCCTCCTGAGATACTACCCAAATTTTCTTAATGTTGGATTCATCACAGCCAAGAACACATTTGGTTAATCAACTCTCTTTTTCCCAACTGGAGCCACTGTGATAAAGATTGAAAATGTGCCCCCATTGTAAGTGGCTACTGTTTCCAATTACATATGTTTCTCCCAGCCACCATGCAATCTGTTCACTTCATGCTGGTTTGCAAGAGCTGTTTGCACCAAACCATTGACAGCCACTATCTAAACTGAAACCATCTGCTTAGCCATTTGCCATGCACGGCTGGGTCTTGCAGGCTTACCCACTTGAGGCCCTGTGGAGCAGTCCATTAAACAAGCATGAATTAACGCAGCCTGTTTTTATTAAATGTCTTGCAACTGATGGGAAGATGGACAAGCCTGTCTGGCAAGGATAATGGCCAATCCTCACAGCATCTGAAGTCTTGGATAAATTCCAGCAGCACCCCGCACCTCAATACCATTCATTGAGTGTTTCAGGAGTGTGGTCGTGCTTAGAAACAATTTATCTGTAAAAGGCTTTTTAAAAGATTTTATGGTTTCTCCTCTTTCTTGTGAAAAAACAGCCATAACTTACACTCCTTCTGTTTCTTTGATATTAGATGGAAACTCAGGGAGAAGCAAATAAGAGTGACTAAGAACTTTAGTAGAGTGCCAATATTCACTGTTGCACTTATCAAATCCAGAAGATGGGGTGGGAGACTTTTTTCTTACTGACATGGGTGGCCTGCACAAGCATCAGGTCTGGCATATTCAGTAAACTCGAACAGGTTTTCATGCACTTTGTCTAAATACCTTGGCTAATGCAGTGAGGCCCTAGGAGAGAGGATATCTTGACCCACTCACACTAGAGTCTGTATGGCTGGAACTTTTTCTGAGCATTGGAGAACACGTCAGTGATCACACTCAACAGCATCCCCAATAATTAAGAAAATTCAGCAAACTCTGCCTGCTGTGATTCAAGAGTCATCAAGCAACTTTCTTATACTTTGACTTCCTAGATAGAAGAACTACCTGTGAGAAGAGACTGGGCTCTTGAGCAAACACAAGCATCTATTTCACTTGATAGTCTATTTCACGCTATAAAGTAATACAGTGGCATAATATAGTGGCATTCAAGGTTTCTATTATTATTATTATTATTATTATTATTTTGAGATGGAGTTTCGAGCCCAGGCTGGAGTGCAATGGCATGATCTCAGCTCACTGCAACCTCTGCCTCCCAGGTTCAAGCGATTCTTCTGCCTCAGCCTCCCAAGTAGCTGGGATTACAGGAATATGCCACCATGCCCGGCTCATTTTGTATTTTTAGTAGAGACAGGGTTTCTCTATGTTGGTCTTGAACTCCTGACCTCAGGTGATCCGCCCACCTCGGCCTCCCAAAATACTGGGATTACAGGCGTGAGCCACCATACCTGGTCATCAAGGTTTCTATTATTTTTTAAATAGTTGAAAGAAGTGAATTCATGAGAAAGAGTTGAAGCAAAGAATGGTACACCCTCCTCTGCAGAGGATATTCAGAATAGTCAACATCCATCAACCAATTTCAATGGATTCTGACTACACACAAACGGGTCAGCCATGCTGGCATGGTCAGGTTGAATATTGGTGCTGCCTCTCCTATGGTCTACTTTTATTCACTCAAAATTAGATGAATGAAAACCTTTTAACTTGGGTCACATTCCTTACCTTCATTGATCTGCTCTTTAAGAGCACATACTGAGATGTTTGCAAACATTGTTATCAGCATCAGTTGTAGGAAATTTGCTTTGGTATTTGCTATTAAGACTACAATCAATTAGTCTGTGATACACTGATTCATTCATCCAGCAATCATTTGTTGAGCTTTTAACCAGTCGTATCCCTGCACTCTAGGAATCTAAAAATGAAGAATAGTGTGGTCCCTCCCCAGAAAGCTCATACTCCAAAGGAGAGGGACTTTGTCCTTTCTGTTTTTCAATGTTCTTCATGTCAAGTCCTAAATTGGGTGTTACTTTAAAAATACAGCCCCGGGGAACAAGGAAAAGAAAAACCCAACAAAGTAGAAACAATAAACCCCCCAAACACTTTTATATTTAATCAACTTTTAGAGCTTTTGCTGCTCAGAGAATAAGAGCTATAGAATTTTATACTCGTACTTTTGCCACTGCTGGAAAACTCAGAGCCCAGTGTGATCCTCCACCATGTCAGGGAAAACTATATTATCCTATGAAGCTCCGAATCTTTCCCTTTTTCTCATTTTTTTGGTTCTGATTTACTATTTTCTGGTGAATTTCCACATGCCTGGCCCTTATTGTAAACAGACTCAAATCCTTTTTGGATAGAGCCTAAAGTTTTATACATATATATCACTTTATATATATACACATACATATTTATTTATTTATATATTATATATAACTTTATATATAATTTACATATAACATATAACTATATATATTCATATATAATATATGTAACTATTATATAAGCATATATATGTGTGTTTCAATAAAACATGATTTGGTTTATGACTACATCTTCTGTTTGGACCAGGAAAAAGGAATTCCAGTGCTCATATTATTGAAAAGTTGTAGCCCTCTTTGCTCATCCATGCCTTCTTCTCTGACCTCCTCCCTTTCTCTTTTCATACTGTTTGATGAGCTCTTGAGATTATTGATTGGAGAATATCAATATGCTGAAGGGGTCATCTGGCTGATTTCTAGGAATAAAAATTATGGTTATGGTTTATTAGACCTAATCATACACAGAGACAGTGACGCTCATTCTAATAAATAAATCAGAACTGGAGGTGCCTTAAGAACAAACATTTTTTCTGATTTTTATTTCTTATTTCTTTCTT
>NW_016806456.1:852366-858471 GCF_001698545.2 Rhinopithecus bieti
TTCCTTGAGCTGCTGTGAGCTCCACCCAGTTCAAGCTTCCCAGCGGCTTTGTTTACCTACTAAAGCCTCAGCAATGGCGGGCACCCCTCCCCAAGCCTCGCTGCTGCCTTGTGGTTAGATCGCAGACTGCTGTGCTAGCGATGAGGGAGGCTGCGTGGCCGTGGGACCCTCCTGGCCAGGTGTGGGTATAATCTCCTGGTGTGCCCATCTGCTTAAAGTGCAGTATTGGGATGGGAATTACCCGATTTTCCAGGTGTTGTGTGTCTCAGTTCCCCTGGCTGGGAAAAGGGATTCCCTTCACCCTTGCGCTTCCCAGGTGAGGCAATGCCTCACCCTGCTTCAGCTCTCGCTGGTCGGGCTGCAGCAGCTGACCAGCACCGATTGTCCGGCACTCCCTAGTGAGATGACCCCAGTACCTCAGTTGAAAATGCAGAAATCACCGGTCTTCTGTGTTGCTCGCGCTGGGAGTTGGAGACTGGAGCTGTTCCTATTCGGCCATCTTGCTCCGACTCTTCTTATTTATTTCTATCTGCAGAATCCAGCATAGAGCATAGTAGAGAAAAATGCTCAGAGAAATGATGCTGAGTAAATGAGTGGCTGAATGAATGAATGAATCAAATAGTACCTACTCTGACAGTCATATTTGGTCTCAATTCTTGCTTTTTCTGAATATTTTACAGTGATTACCTGCTGCCAAAGCACACAGTTGAAAATTGAAGAAAGATCAACCATAATAGGCATTTTCATATTCTGGATACATGTCTATAGATAGATAAATATATATGTACATTTGTGTGTGTGTGTGTGTGTGTGTGTGTGTATCTCATACAATTGCTTGCTCTTTCCTGAGGTTAGCCAGGCTATTTCCATGTAGGTATTGCCAGAGAACACAAAAAATCACCTCCATAGACCCTTGCATTTTCATTATTCTGGTTGACCTTTGAACGATGCTGACTCCCATAGAGTGGAAAATCAGAGTATACCTTTTGACTCACCAGAAACTCAACTACTAATAACCTATTGTTGACTGGAAGTCTTACCAATAAACAGTTAATTAACACATATTTTATATGTTATATGTATTATATACTGTATTTTTACAGTAAAGTAAGCTAGAGAAAAGAACATGTTATTAAGACAATCACAAGGAAGAGAAAATACATCCTCTTCATGCTCATCATCTTCACATTGAGTAGGCTGAGGAGAAGGAAGAGAAAGGATTGGTCTTGCTGTCTCAGTGTCAGCAGAAGCAGAAGAAAATTCACGTGTGAGTGGACCTACATAATTCAAACCTGCATTGTTCAAGGGTCAACTATGCTAATCTCTTATGTGCCATATTCCTGACGCACCCTTCTTCCGGACATGACATGTCTAAGCAGAAGTACTCAGTGTGGAAGCAATAGCACAGCTAGTGATAGATAGGAGGTTTGGTTGAGTCCTGGATTTGTCCGCACTCACCATGACCTCAGTAAGTTACATGGTCTCAACGGCAAAAGGTGAAGCATGCAGGACTGACATGTCAATACTACAGGAAGTATAAGTGAAAATGGTTCATGAGCTAGGTGAATATTATCCAACTGGTCCAACTCTGCCACCGCATTTGCCTGGATGCTCAGGGCTCTAGGTGTCTCTGCTGTCACTCGTGCCTACTTTCTGCTTCCCCATCATATGCACCAGCTCCATGGGTTTTCATTTTCCTTTTCTTGCACAAGTTGTTGAAGATCAAGAAGGATGGAATTCCTTTTGAGAGAGTCTGCTGGGTGCCAGGCTCTCTGTAAACATATTGTACTATTTGATCCTCATGCAAACTCCAGAGAGTATTATCCTGTTTTGCAGCTAGGAAAAGGAGCTCAATGAGATTAAATAAAGTTCTTAGAAAGAGAAGGGGAAATTTTTTTTAACTCTTCAAAGCCAGTATCTCTGCTAATTTATCATGAGTCAGACCATGGACAGCCCCACTGCCTGCAATAAGCCTGAAGGCAGAGGAAAAAATAAATCAGAGGAGAAAATGGTATAGTAACAGGGACACGGCAAGAACTTCCTCTTTTAGTAATAGGATGGATCCTTGAGTTCTTATTCTTTCAAAAATGCCAGAGACAACAGAGAGGCCTTGAACTGGGCTTTAGTGAGTTGGCCTGTTTCTCACTCTGCACAGACTGGGGAGACTGATAACTTGAAGATATCTTTATGGAGAATAAAGGGAAGCTCTAAGCAGCAGGTTTACTCATTGGCATAATTACTGGAACATTCCTTGCTACCTGGTTGTATAATAAACGGAACCCTAAGTAAACTTGACCAATTCTGAGTCCTCATTTTTCTAAACCTCCAAGCCAGGAATTTATCTTACTTAGTCTAGTTTGGTTCATATCGTATTGTCCATGGGCTCTAGAAGTGACAAATGTGAATGGTCAGAGGTGTCTGATTTAACTAAGTGCTATCTATGGGCCGGGCACTGGGTTACATGTCTTTCATATCAATTATTTCTTCTAACAATCGTATATGTTAGGAACTATTGTTATCTTGATTTGAGGTCATTTAACTTTGCTGCTTTTTGGTGTTTCGTTTTGTTTTTGCTGTTATAAATAAGGCTGAAATGACAATCTTTGTTCACATTATAGATCATTTCCAGGAAGTGAGATCAGTTACTCAGCCAATTCTTTTGAACAGCTTTAAGACCCTTGAAGCAGATGACCATACTGATTTCTGGAGGGTTTGTATCACAGTGGACCCTGAGGTCCGCAGGGTATGTGCTTGCTGGTGTCCCCAAAACCTTGCTGCTACAGTGATGTACAGCAAGGAGATTGTCAGGAGTCTCATTTTAATGAATCTGGCAATAGTCTGGAAGTATTCTGGCCTGAGATTCGAAACCTGGTCCTGTTCAGGTATGCTGGCTCATGCCTAGAATCGAGTACTTTGGAAGGCCAAGGTGTGGGGATCGCTTGAGTCCAAGAGTTCAACACCAGCCTGAGCAACATAGTGAGACCCCATCTCTCCAAAAACCAAACCAAAACAAAAAATTTTTAAAATAACCAAGCATGATGGCGCATGCCTGTGGTCCCAACTATTTGAGAGGCTGAGGCAGGAGGATCCCTTGAGCCCAGGAGGTTGAGGCTGTAGTGAGCTATGATTGCATCACTGCATCCACCTTGGGTGACAGAATGAGACACTGTCTAAAAAAAAAGTAAAGAAACCTGGTCCCTGCTGTGCCATTGGAGCTGTGTGACATTGGGTTAGTGCTTGTCTGTCTCTGGGCTTCAATTTTCCCAAGTGTGACACATAGGAGGTAGGAAAGATTATCTTGTAGGCATTTTCAGCTCTAATTTTTCTTGATGTTTTGGGGAGAATATAAAGCCTCTTCAGGCAACAGGTGTCTCCAAATATAAACAGATTTTCATGTGTTGTCTCCAGTTGTATAATGTATATCATTTGATCAAAGGATATATAATATATATTACATATGTCATTTGATCAAATGATATATCATGGCATGGTAGACTCTCAATCAACAACAGTACCTTTTATAGAAGAAAATTTAATACTTCCCCTCCTCTTATTCTTGTGTAAAGAATAACGAGGTTCCTAAAAGCATTTATAAGTAACTATTAAAAAATTCTGAGCATCCAGAGGCCTTGGGATTCTGATATCTCATCCTATGCACGTGCAGTTTCAAGCATCTTTCAGCTTAACCTCTCAGCCTGGAGCATCATCCACCCAAGTCCAAGTGTTTTCAGATGTAAAGTGAATTTGAAAGTTCCATGTTGACCCTCCATGTTGACTAGAGGCACTGTTGCGCGGATACAAATCTGTGCCTGACATCATGGGCTGTCCTCAGCGTCTTTGATGTTGCAAAAGTTTACTAATGGCTCTGTCAGTTCAGGGAGCTCTTTGAACTAAACACTGATTGATTAAATAATAAATTCATTCTGTGGGTTTGCATCTGTTCACCACGCATTTATTGGTGTGTACTTCCTTGGGTGATAGTCTTACAGGGATGAATAAGAGTTAATCCCTGTTCTTTGGAGTTCCCAGGCTAGTGGGTGAGAGGCCCAGGTAAACAAATAACTGCAATACAATGTGACAGATGCTATAACAGAAGCAGATTCAGTGATCTTTGAGAGGATAGGGGAAGCAGTGATTCATTCTATGGAGAAAAAGAAGTTGAGACAGGCTTCCCAGAAGATGAACATTTAATCTCCATTTTGAAATCTTGAAATCTGGAGCACCTGACACAAAGGCATAGAGGTTTAAAAAAAGAGTTTAGCTTATTTGAGGAAAAACCAGATAGGAAACATGGTGGGAAATAAAACAAATAATGTAAATAGGTACTAGAGCATAAAGGGCTTTCAGTGCCAGGGTAAAGGGCTTGGACACCATCCTGTAGATTTGTAATGTCTAATAGGGTAGTCATTAGACATGTGTGACTTTTTAAATAAAAGTAATTGAAAGTAATCTCAATTAAAGTTTCAGTTTCTCAGTTGCATGAACTATATTTCAAAGCTCAGTATACACTTGTGGCTAGTGGCTGCCATATTGGAGGAGAGGAAGAGCATTTCCATCATTGTATAAATTTCTGTGGACACTGCTTCTGCATATGATGTAAAGTGAGTGATGGGTTTTTAAAGGAAGATGATGGATTTTTTTTTATAATGTGGAGAATGGGTTTGAGGTGCATAAAAGCAGGAGCAGGAAAAACACTGAGGAGGTTATTGTCACACTCAAGGCAAGAGATTATGAAGACCAGCATTACAGCAGGGACTGTCACTATGCCGGAAGAAATCAAGACCATCTTGCAGCTTGTGAGACAGCAAGAGACCAAAGACCATAGTCATCAATGCAGTTTTCCAATTGGAATGTGACAGGAGTCCAGGAAGACATTAATCTCATCTTTTGTCATCAGTACCCTTTGGCTTGAAGCCTCAATCCCCAAGCTTCTTGGTTGACTCTAGGCATGTGGACAAACTCCCAAGTGCCTAGAGCTCCCTGCAGTCTCCCTGCCCCTGCTTGCCTCGTTTCATCATGCCATTGGGTCTTAACCAGATGAGTATCTCATTTGGCCCATTTTCCACCCAGGATGAATGGAGTTTGGGAAAGGAAGATTATATGACCAACCCAGGCATCTGTTTTGCTCTGAGCGTCTGGATTCCATGGTTATAATATGGCAGTGGATACCTCTGAAAGGCAGGGGCAGATTGGATGATAAGATGCAGTTCCTTGTCTCCTCCCTTCCTGCTAACTGTAAACAAATCACTTCCATTAACAGTTGACAGGAGGAAGGGCTATACCCTGCAGGAGAAGTTGCTGAGGACACTGTAATAAAGAATGTGGACTGTTTCTCCTAGAAATATAAAGATGCTCTCAGAGACAGTCATGGTGCTGAGGGCAGTTTATTCATACCCAAGAATATAGGGCCTCCATATGTACTTGAGCCATGTTACTCTCGCTTAACTTGTATGCCATAAAGAGCTCTTATTGTCATGGCCTCCTTAACCCCTTCCCTGTTGAACCCCTAGAGAAAGAAGGAAATCTTCTGGTGGTGAAGCACTAATTTTCTGAAATCCATTCATCCTTCAGGGCCTAACTCAAGCACTACCTGCCCTGTGAGACCTTCAGATCCTCAGTCCTGCTCAGATGGATATTTCTTTTTTTTTTTTTTTATACTTTAAGTTCTAGGGTACATGTGCACAACGTGCAGGTTTGTTACATATGTATTCTTGTGCCATGTTGGTGTCTTATACCCATCAACTCGTCAGCACCAATCAACTTCGTCATTTACATCAGGTATAACTCCCAATGCAATCCTTCCCTCCTCCCCCCTCCCCATAATAGGCCCCGGTGTGTGATGTTCCCCTTCCAGAGTCCAAGTGATGTCATTGTTCAATTCCCACCTATGAGTGAGAACATGTGGTGTTTGGTTTTCTGTTCTTGTGATAGTTTGCTGAGAATGATGGTTTCCAGCTGCATCCATGTCCCTACAAAGGACACGAACTCATCCTTTTTTATGGCTGCGTAGTATTCCATGGTGTATATGTGCCACATTTTCTTAATCCAGTCTGTCACTGATGGACATTTGGGTTGATTCCAAGTCTTTGCTATTGTGAATAGTGC
>NW_016806456.1:859201-905442 GCF_001698545.2 Rhinopithecus bieti
ATGGCCATTTTCACGATATTGATTCTTCCTATCCATGAGCATGGTATGTTCTTCCATTTGTTTGTGTCCTCTTTTATTTCACTGAGCAGTGGTTTGTAGTTCTCCTCGAAGAGGTCCTTTACATCCCTTGTAAGTTGGATTCCTAGGTATTTTATTCTCTTTGAGCAATTGTGAATGGAAGTTCATTCATGATTTGGCTCTCTGTCTGTTACTGGTGTATAAGAATGCTCGTGGTTTTTGCACATTGATTTTGTATCCTGAGACTTATTTCACATAAACCTCTGTTTGGCACACATCAACTGTAGTTGGATGATTATGTTACTGCCTGTCTCTCTACATAATAAGCATTGCTGAGCAGGGTGTGGCCTAAGTCAGTTTTGCATCAAAAGGACCTGCACAGAATTCCATTCTGTAAAGGTTCACTAAATTGTATAAATGATGACACCTACTCTCCATTACATCTAAGGAGAGGCAAATCAGAAAAAGTCTAGGAAAGCATCACAGAAGAATCTAGGAAAGAAAATATCCATTTATTTTATGGGTTTTGTCTTGCATTCATATACTCATTCTTTCCTTCATTCATTCATTCCATTGTTGCACAAATATTTACTGAGTCCCCACTGATGGTCAAGAAATTAGCAAACATGGTAGAGGAGGCAAAGCTTAAGTAAAATTCTCAAACATACTTGGGAATTGCCAGACCTCTAAGTACTTAGTTAAAGAGAAGAGAAAAGGAGATAATATTTAATATTTAAGTCCACTGTGAGACTGATTCTGCTAGAGGTATGTACGAAGTTCAGGCAAAGGGAATCAGGGAGAACTCATTCTGTTAAATGAAGAGAATAGACTCTAGACTTCAAATCCTGGCTCCATAATTAGCAACTGCCTTGGGCAGTTCATCTCTCAGAGCCTCAACATCATCATCTATAAAATGGACATAGTCGTTGTGGGGGAAAACATGATGATGTTTACAATCGTCTTGGTACAATATTTGGAATAGAGCAAGTGCTATTTTTCAGGCCATTATATTTGTCAGCCTAAATGATCAGGCCCATTTTTAACTCGTCTTTGTGTGGGAAGACAGACCAATGTGAAGAACTTCCAGCTAAAGCCAAAACTCAGATGTCTCTGACAATGTATTTTAGATGACTCAGCATTTGAGCAGACATATTTCAAATACACATTCTCCTAAATTTGGCTTCCAGAAGAGCAAACAAGATAAATCTGATTATGCACTTTCCTACAAGACAGAAAAATGTGAGTAATCAGACAGAAATATAACTATTTGGGGCTGGAATTCATGAGCTCTATTTCATAAGCATCATTGTAAACAATTCATTAAGATACAAAATTCTAAAGGGGCCGTAGAAATCTACTGAAGATGGCAAGTTGATACATTCCATGGAAAGCACATTTATACCTAAATCACGATTATGATTACTATTGTCATCAGGCAATGAGGAGTTAGTATTATCATGACTGCAGAAGATGGTTATGATGTTTACAGTGTTTGTCAAAACAGGAAACAGATGCTACTGCCAAAACTAATTTAAATCCTAAGAGAGACAGACAATGAAACTCAGAGATACTAACCAATAAGCAATGCTATTATCGTTCTGTAGAGTAAGGAAAGGACTGTCTGGTTTATATGCCCACAGACTTCTCCCTTCACTCAGAATAAGAACCAAGGATAAGCCGTGTGACGTTTTAATGATTATCTCAAAGAGGCAGACCAGGGCCATTAGTGGAAGGAGGGAAGAAAGATTCCTCACTGGCCTCTCTCTCCTCAGGTCTTCTTGCTCCTTGTTAATTGAGAACAAACATCCTAGACGGTCAATAATCTCTATGTATTTTTAAAAGCCTAATTTCTAATCTACTGATTAAGACCAATCAACTTTCTCAAACATACTTGGGAATTGCCAGGCCTCTAAGTACTTATGTAAAGAGAAGAGAAAAGGAGATAATATTTAATGAACCTTCGCTTCAAGACAATGGATTTTCTTTATATTTCATTCAAAAAATCAAAAGCCTTTTTTAAAAAATGGTATGTTGAGAAAAGCAATGGTAAAGGTTTACATTAACCCAGATTTCCTTGATTTTAGATTGTAAAAATCTAACTTAAAAGAGTTCAAATAGAATATCTTGGCTTATAAAACTATGAGAAAGAAATAGTTTTAGGAATAACTTGAAGGTAGGAAATATATTTTATTTCTCTCTGTATTCCTAGTTCCTTCTTCAGCGTATCATTCTGGACTAGCCTTTCAAGGCAGGATATTCTTTTTTTAATTTAATTTATTTTAAGTTCTGGGGTACATGTGTGGGATGTGCACGTTTGTTACATAGGATAATGTTTGCCGTAGTGGTTTGCTGAACCTATCAACAGGGTATTCTTAATACTGTGACTGAATCTACATTCTGAACTTTTCTTTTTCCATTTGCTTCTGGGATGTTTCTAATCAATGGCCCTAGACAACTAGTCCACTTTATTTATTTATTTATTTATTGAGACGGAGTCTTGCTCTGTCGCCCAAGTTGGAGTGCAGTGGCTCAATCTCCGCTCACTGCAAGCTCCACCTCCTGGGTTCACGCCATTCTCCTGCCTCAGCCTCCCTAGTAGCTGGGACTACAGGCACTCGCCACCACGTCCGACTATTTTTTTTTTTTTTTTTTTTGTATTTTTTTTAGTAGAGACGGGGTTTCACTGTGTTAGCTAGGATGGTCTTGATCTCCTGACCTCATGATCCACCTGCCTCGGCCTCCCAAAGTGCTGGAACTAGTCCACTTTCTTCAAATCAATGGTTAAGTCTCTAAATCTCTTCTTCCAAAATTGCCCCCTCTGCCTAAGCATTTCCTTGCTCAAAAAACTCACTCCCTTCCAGGGTGTTTAATTAATTTCCTATGTTAGAAATATGTTAGAACCCCTTTATTCCTTTCGCTCACTTAGTTCTTTTTCTTAAACATATATATTTTTCTATGGTACTATCATGCATCAGATCATTCTCTGAGACTAGAGATTTCAATGCTGTTTATTCTCACATCTTCAGTTTGATTTGATTCAACCAAAATTTGCTGAACATTTCTTAAGTATATGGAACTCTGATTCAGGGGACACAGGGGAGTACAGTATAGTCACTGCTGTCAAGATTTTTTGCTATAAATTGTGGCAAAAACATAATCGTAAAATCATATGTACTTTGGAATAAAACAGAAATGTATATGAATGGAGGAAGTGGACAGGTGTTCTCCTAGGTACTGGGAATACAGGAATAAACTATTGTCAGTATTCTCAGTGAGCTCCAAGATTAGCAGGAATCACAAAATTATTGTTCATCATAATAAACATATTAATATAACACTTATAATAACACATAATATCAATAATATAGTAATAATGTATTAATATGTGAAATTATACTCTAATATCTCAATGAATATGTTAAATTATACACTAATAATGTACTGATATTATTGTATAATATATTAATATTATTGTATATCAAAATACATTATTTGTCATAAAATTATTTGTGATTGAGACCATAACTATATAACATATTTTTATATTAGTAAATGTATTACATTTATAATCTTTTAATATAATACTTGTGTTTATATAATCTCATACATATAACACTTGTATTTATATATATTTATATGAAACTCTACATATAATGTAGAGAGGCAGTGGTCAGTTTTAGCCTGGTGATGTGGGAAGGGGCTTCGAAAGTCAGCCAAGTCTATCACTTCTCCTTTCAGATATTCTGTCACTCTTATCCTTGCCACCAGCTCAAATCTCCTCCACCCCTCCTAGCTTGCTTCCTATAGCTGACTCCTGCTATTTACTTAGTTCAAAGAAAAGAAAAAGAAAAAGCTCTAAGACAGGCTGATGGCAGGCCTTGTGATAGCCTCTGAGTGCCAATGCAAATGTCCACATTTTCTCTGAGTTATTACCCTGAGAGTAAAATATATGCAGAGGGACAGACTCTCTCCTGGCCAGAGGGAGCGCAGTTCGGCCCTAAGCCCTTTCTGATGGGAACAGGGAATGCTGAGGCTGCCCCTGCAGGAACCAAAGGGGTGGGTCTCCTGTGTCTGGATCATTTGGCCTGAATTTTACATTCCTCAGGAGTTTAGTATGTCAGGGCTGGGCAGGGTTGAGAGAGGCCATTAGGACAACTTTCTCTTGTTTTCTTTTAATTTCCTCAGAGGTGAAGGGTCTATAGTTTTGTTCAAAACATTTTCTATTCTCTCAATATCATTTACAGCAGGCAGTCCTTCTTTAATGGTGCAGGTGGAACAACTTTTTTGTTGTGCTGGACTCTGCTTTGATTTGCAGGGTTTTTGCCATTCTTGATCCCTGCCACTAAATGCAAGTAGTACCCCCATCTGCAACTAAGGCAGCCAGAAATGCTCTACACATTTCCAAACATACACCTCCAGGGGAACAATTCCATCCAAAATTAAGAACCACTGAATGATGTCATCAAATTTGCTTTTAGTTGATCTGAATTATTGATTCATTAATTTAAACCATGCAAGAAGCACAGCACCTAAACCTCTTTGTGCGCTTTTTATTGTCTTGCACTGTGAAGGCTACAGAGAGGAGTAAGACATCTCCTGGGATCTTACTCCAAGTAAAAAGAAAAGATGGATACAAATGCTAATATTTGTTGATTTATTCATAATCATTCATTTGAATATATATACCAAATATCTATTTACTCTGTATCAGGGTCTGTGATTCAGACACTCTCCCCCATATATAAGACAGAAGGGGGTGCAAATACCATGTGAGTTCAGAAGAACAGGGGAGCCTTCTGGCAGGAGATCTAGAAGGTTCCCAGAATTAACATTTCAGGCAGTACTTGGAAGGATTTGGATAGCTAGATGGGCGGTGTCTGGGAGAAAAAAATCCAGGTGTGGAAAGCCATATGAGGAAGTGAGATGCCAGGTAACCTACTTTTACTGGAGTGACAAGTGAGAACAGTGAGTGTGACAAAGGCATCTAGAAAGCTGGGAATAAAAGACTCGCACTCTTGGGGGAGTTTAGTTTCCATTCTAGTAGCCATTGAAGGGATTTCAAAGGGCATATTCATCCCAGATCCAGAGGCTGTCACATACTTGAAAACACTTCTCAGGCTCTACACCCTATACTCTACACCCAAGCACACGAACATGCATACACACTCATACCGCTCCTTCCCCCTTTCCAGGTAAAATAGACTTTGTCCATTCATTCTCACAAACACCACTTTCCAGTAAACGGGGAGAAGCTAGAGATGTGCAGATAGGTTTTATTCAATAGGTTTTATTGGTATAGGTTTTATGCCAATCTGCTGTGACTGGTGGAAGTGGGATTGACTGTGTTTAATCCACTCCAGCTCCCCGTTGGTTCAACACTTCCTAATGCCTACCATTCTCTTATTCCTTGGCTCTCTCCAGGTTGCAAGTCCTTTGCTGACCTTCAAGTCCTCTCATTACCTGGCCTGGACCTACTTCCCCAGCCTCTTCTTCTGTACCGGCCATCACCATGTACCTCACCCCAGCCAACCTGAGCAGCACCATTTTATTTCACCCTCCTCTGCCCAGTTTTCGTGACTAGTTCCCAGCCTTTCGGTTCTCAATGCACACCCCACCTCTCCCCAGGGCCCTTTCTAAAACCTCTAGCCTCAGTTAAATGCCACCCACCTCCCACTCCCCACCTCCTTATGGATTCCTTTCAAGCCAGATTCCAGCCCACGTGATACTCTTTGAAACTATTCCAGCTCTTTTTCTCTTTTAACATTTATTGTCTGAATTATTTATCTGCCTGCATAGCACCCACAGTTGTTATAATAAGTTTCTTTTTTATGTATTAACATTTACTCCCATGGCTCTCCAACCATGCTGACTGTTTTCCAGTTCCATTCTGCCCCAGGCCCTTTGTGCCTGTTTCCCTGTGCCCCAAATGCAGTCCTCACTTTTACTTCCTGCTCCCCAACCCTTGCCCTAACCATCCCTCACTAAACTACTCCCCACTCTTCTTCTGGGTCTCAGCCCAATAATTATTTTTTTCAGAAAGCCAGGTTTCTCTGATCCATATATGTCAATTTCACAAGTTATCCATTTCATTGCACCAATCTCTGCTCTTTCACATTTATTTGGGTAATTTACTGATGAGGTATAGCTGCTCTAAAAAAGTTGTACGCTTAAGAAGGCAAGATACAAAAAAAAAATAAAATAAAATATAAAATAAATTAAAAAAAAAAGAAGGCAAGATACTATATTTGTTTCTGCTCACCATTGTTACTGCTTTAATATCCAGTAAAGCACCTGGCACATAACTGTTCCAGGGGCCCAGTAGCTATTTGTTGCTAAATATATATGTGAATGAATAGGTTGGCGTCATGTGGTATGGGACCTCATATACCGTGCCATGGGATTTCCATGACCTCTAGCTACAGTGATGGATGAATAACAAAAAAAAAAATGCAGCTAAAATAACATTTTAATTTCAGCTTCTCCTTAGCCTGGAAGGTTTTAGTAAAGAAAACGTGACCATTTTCTTAAGACTAGATGTTGAAAGTGGTGGTTTTAACAGTTTTATTTATCTTCAACATTGAGATTTTTTGTGTGCATGAGATCTTACACTAAGGCTTGGCTCCCAAAGGATGCTGTCACTGACTCATCGAGAAGAGATTTTAAAATGTGGTTTCTAATCAAATCATCTGTAGAGCTATCAGGTGCTTCCTATGAATTCTGTGGTAATTAAGATACTGCCATGAGATATCAGTCATTAAGAGCTTTTCTCATAATCGCATCAGTTGTCCTGAAAATAAAGTCTCTTAAGCCACTACTCAGGCACACTGATTTATGAAAGCTAATGACCTGGGGCCACAATTAGGATTTCATAGTGATGGAATGCTTTCTGGTAACTCCTTTGCTCTGGAGACCAGAGAATGAGTTTACAATTCTTAAGATCAGGACATGGTTGTGCATATTTCTGAACCTGGAAACAAAACAGAGTATTAGTCAATTGAACTCCATATCCAGAGTCCTCCTCCATACCAGTCTCTTAAAGGCCCCGAGCCACAAGAACAAGTGAAAAATTTAGGAAGTCAGCATTCAGTTCTCCATTCAAGCTGCTAAGCAAGCTCTTACCCCCTTGCCGTCTTATCCAGCACAGGGCAGAAGAGGCTAGATTTCAACTGTGGCCTTCAACCAAGAATGGAGGATTCCAGTCAGAAGGAGAGGTGCATCTGCCAGTGACCACCTTCCTCTCTGCAAAGCAGCAGGAACAGTGCCCAGGGAAATGCCAAAATCAGAACAAGCAAACAGACCAACCAAGCACAGTTCCTCCTTCTCGTGCCACAAAGACCAGGATAAGGTCTTCTGTATCTCTCTGGCTTCCTTCTCTCCTGTCTCTCTGCTCTGCCTATGGTATATATATAATTTTGCTTCTCAGCAATATCCTCATAAGCATCTTTTCTTCCAGAGTGAAGCCCACAAACTTCATTCTCCTGTATTTATCAGGATTAAACACCTGTGCACTCTTCTCTGTACCCTTCAGAGTCCCCTACTCCCCACGACATACACACACCATGCAAATAATTCTCCTTGTTATATCTGACTTCTTGGAGACCCTCTTCAGCCATAAAATAATGAATGGCTGTTAATGGGATGATAGACATCCACTGTGCTGTGACAGATGGAAGGATTGGCCCTTCCAGGCTGATGCTATTGCCTACTCCCTCCAAGCCAACCTCAGGGTAGTCAGAGTGATATTTTTTGAAATAGAGATTCTATCTTTTCACCACCCCCTCCCCATTTAATAATCTTGGATGTCTCCACAAAGCCTAAATAACAAAACCAACTCCTTATGAGCATTCGTTGACCTTCATGCCCTCTGTCCAGTGTTACCTTCCCTCATTCTCCCTGGGGCTCACATTCCATGCTTTCACACATCAACTCTCCTCATGTGGCTGTCACAGCAACATTCTCCATGTCTCTCTGCCTTGCCAAGGCTGTTTTGTCCAGCTTACATAAGTTTACACTTGGACACCTCCACCTGGAAAACAATGCCTTCCAGAAACATGTTTTAAACCCCTTCCCTTCCCTTCTTCCCAACCCACTCCTAGAAATGGGAATTGCTTTCCCTATGCTCTTTTAGATTCTGATTACACTTATCTTTCATTTCTGAACTTCCAGATTAGAAGACCCTGGAGTATCAGATATA
This sequence comes from Rhinopithecus bieti, assembly GCF_001698545.2. NCBI lineage: Eukaryota > Metazoa > Chordata > Mammalia > Primates > Cercopithecidae > Rhinopithecus > Rhinopithecus bieti. The sequence continues at coordinate 867,414 of NW_016806456.1, forward strand.
AATGAAAAGTCTGAGAGCCAAAATCAAATTATCGTAGGGGGAAAGGGAGATGAGCCATATATGGTCACACTAGCCACCAAGTGTGGATGAAATGGGTGTGTGAGGAACAGTACCTACAGTCAAGGTCATATGTAAGAGTACTGACAGAGGTTCAATCCAAGGGGCCATAGACAGGCAGAAACCAGACACATTAGAGCTAGATAAGAAGGGGGAACTGTACAAAATCATATCAGAATGTAGAGAAGGGAAGAAAACAATTGTGTTTGGAGGAGTTGGTTAAGTCAGCTTTCACCAAACCAAAAAGACGACATTTCAACGGAATTTTGATACATTTGTATTTGTCAGTCTCAAAAGAAAGAAGGGGTATCTCAAGCCCCTGTCATCAATGTTCCCAGCAGCCAGGGAGATAAATGGATGATCACAGCAGATAGTGAGGAAGTAGCAGCTCTATTTATTTTCTGTAGAAATGTTATCACTGCAATTTGCAATTTTGAAAACCATTTGTAATTTGTCAGCAGATTATATGGAAATAATGATAAAAATTATCTAGGGTTTTCCTTCAAGCTGATTCCAGCTTATGGCATACTTAAGCTCATGGAGTCAGGAAAATTTATAAATTCTGATTCCAAAATCATGAGGACCCTATTGGGTCATTGTGTTATAATGATAAATCTATTTATACAGAGATTTGCGTTTTGTTGTAAGACTAAACAGCTGGCACTTTCTGTGTGTTTGTAAGTGTTCTCCAATGCGTTATCCTATTTAATCCTTACAACAATTTTGTAGCTAAGTCCTGATGTTACCCACATTTTACAGATAATGAAACCGAAGCATAGAGAAGATACATAACTCGGTCAAGACCATAACACAAGTATTTGAAACTAGGCAAGTTGACACCAAAAACTCAAGTTGTTGTTTTTCGATTGAATGCCCTCCAGCACTTCTAAATGAGGAAAGGGCAGATTTTGTGAAGGGAGTTCTTTGGGGGGAACTGTTCCATTGAGTTCTTTTCAACTCCAGACGAGTGAGGGGGACTTCAGTAGGACCACTGCGGAGCTTTGAGTTGTGTTCCCTGCAGTTGTTTGATGTAGAAATTGGTATCCCACATTTTCCCACATGCCTGGGAATTCTAGAGAGTGAGAAATAAAGGGGCAGAGCCAGGAGAGAATGTTTGCTGTTATCAGTCTGCTTTCTCAGGTTGTTGGAACAAGGGATTTGTGGGTATTTTTTGTGGCAGGAGAAAAGCCTGTGTGTGTGTGTGGTGGGGGGAAGTGTATCTTTCAACATCTTCAGTAGTGTCATCTTGAGGTAGGGAAGGAAGTGGTGGTGGTAGTTAGGGAGGTGGATATCTCTGCAATCCTAAGACTGAGGAAAGAATTGAAAGAGACCAGCTAGAATAGTGGTACATCCACTCCTGTCCAGGAACTGAAGGATAGAAGGGCCTAGGAGGGACCCTTCAAAGAACCCACAAAAATGACCAGTAAAAAAGAGTGAGCCGTAGGCATTTTCCTGATCCAGAGAGCTCAGAATCAGCTGAGAATATAATTCATTCCAAAAATACTTACCTGTCTTTATCCCTCCTCTATCTTCCTCCTCAACCTGAGAACTTGGGGGAAATCAAAATAGAAACCAGCAAGGGGATGAAATGAAGGCCAGAATGCCCCAGGTGAAGGACAGATGGAGAAATGAAGAATCCAGCCATGCCCTTCATGCCATTGCTGGCTTCAAAGCCAAACAGCTCAAAATAAGAGAGGGGGAAGGCTGGACACTAACCCAAATTTGGCATTGTGATTCATTTCTGGGAGTAGACACATTTGAATATCAGCATTGAGATTACGATTTCAAAGGGCCTATTACACTCTGACCTATGAGGAAGTGAACAATGAGAGCGGACTGGGGCAGAAGATCATCCCATTGAATAGTTGTTTTTGTTTGTTTGTTTGTTTGTTTTAAGACAGAGTCTTGCTTTGTCGCCCAGGCTGGAGTGCAGTGGTGTGATCTTGGCTCACTGCAAGCTCTGCCTCCCGGGTTTATGCTATTCTCCTGCCTCAGCCTCCCAAGTAGCTGGGACTACAGGCACCCACCACAATGCCTGGCTAATTTTTTGTATTTTTAGTAGAGATGGAGTTTCATCATATTAGCCAGGATGGTCTCAATCTCCTGACCTCGTGATCCTCCCGCCTCGGCCTCCCAAAGTGCTGTGGTAACAGGTGTGAGCCACCGTACCTGGCCCCATTGAATAGTTTTTAAAGGTAGAGTAGGAATCACAAATGAAAGTGCATTACCTATGAAGCAGCCTCAGAAGTTTTACTACCCAAAACTCCACTTTGAAAACACTCCTGGTAGAAATGAACAGATAAAAACAAAACTAAATACAGGAGGGAACTTGAAGAGGTATAGAAAGGAGTGATCAAGTTACTTAATAAAGTTGTCTTTTTTTTTTTAAGACAAGCACTAAAGAAAACAAAAGAAAAATAGAATTATAATTTTAGACAAGTCACAGCAGAGTTGGGGCTGAGGGTAGGATTAAAGATAAAAGCAACATGAGAACATGCTGCACAACCTGTATTTTTATGAAAGACATAAATAGTAATACATTTAAAATACTATTAGCGTATGTAAACATTGATATTAACAATGTAAACTGGAAAAGGGAAAGGGAAAAAAGAAACAACAGATGTTTCACATTGAATAAATCAAACTTTGTATTTAAGAGTTTAAGTATATTTTATTATCAAAAGCTTTCATAATAGAAAGCACACGAGAATGTAGTATTACAGTAATTAAAATAGATGTAAATGGTTAAGCTCACCAATTAAAAGACAGAGTCTCAGTTGAGATTTTTTAAAACACAAATTGTGTGGTCAACAGACACACAAATCAAAAGGATACAAGAACATTTCAAAATCTAAGGACGGGAAAGAAATATCAGGCCAATATGAAGCAAGTGAAATCTGGAATAACAGTCTCAAAAACTGTAGGGAAACAGTATCTTAAAGAAAAATATTCTAAACCAACAGAGCAAGATAAAAGGTCCATCATGAGCACATATGTCTCTAAAATGTAGCCTCCAAATACGTATATATAATTTATAAAACTGTGAGAAGAAGTAGATATAGCAGCAATTATAATTAGAGATTTTAAACACCTCTCTTTAAAACATAACAGATCAAATACCCAAAATCAATAGGTGATTACCTGATCTGAATAATATAAGTTCACTAGCCAATTAAGAATATATCTTATACTTAAATAAGATTTTGGGGGGAATGAACGTAAGTTTTAACATCAGATAATCTATAAAAATAATTTATCTGAATCAATATATAAAAGAAAACTGCATATGATTACCTGATGCATGAAGAAAATCATGTGATAAGTTCAATGTCTACTTCTGATCACAAGAGAAAACAAAAACAAACACGAATTTCAGCAACCAAGGATAAAGATTTCATATCAACAATCTATTACAAATATCACACTCAGTGGAGAAACTTTAGATACATTCTCTTGAAGATCACATAGAGATGAAGGATATCTCCCATCACTGCTACTTTTAAGACAGAGTAGAGTTTCAGAATTGAGGCAGGGCATTTCAAAAGATGATCAGCTGATGTTCAAGAGGGAAAAGGCTCATTCATGGAAGAGCCAATGAGATGCAAGAAAGGGATCCTTGAGCATCAGTTTACTGATGATCGAGAGTCCTCATGTCCTTTACTGGTTCTGCATTAACTGATAACAGAAAGTGCCTCATGAAGGAACCAAGTCAAAAAGGAATGAGGGTGAAGGTGTGTGGACACTCACTCTTGGCCGGGGGCTTCACCTTCATTACCTCATGCAGTCCTCTCAATAACTCTGCCAGGGAATGGCTATGATTTAATCCATTCCACAGACCAAAAAAAAAAAAAAAAAATTGAGATCAGGAAGATTAAGTAATGTATCTCCGGTCTGCACAGGCCTCCGGGGCACCCACCCTGCCTCAGGAGAGAGAGGTCATCATGTGAAGCTGCAGCAGCCACTGCCCCTTCTATAAGGTCTAAGGGCTGGGCTGCAGCCATGTGCTACTGCTGGCAGGAACAGAAGGACTGAATCATATTTGTGACCAAAGAAAACCACAAAACTCCAAGCAATGCAGAGCTGGTGGCTGATGACCCCAGTGATCCCAGGATCGATGCTGCCAAATGGGGACCTTAACTAGCACTGCCTCTTCCTTGGGGGAATGGCCAGCGGCTCCTAGAGGGAACAGCTCAAGGCAGCCTTTTCCTGCTTTCACCATAACATGAGTAGGTCAAGGGGTCAGACTGTGTAGACCAGTTCTGAGCCATTCAGGAAGGCAGGCAGGAATACCCAGATCTCTATCCCCAAGAAGGGGTGGAAGAGGTAGAGGAGAAGCCAGCAGAACATGTAGCAGAAACAGTTCCCAGTGAGGCCATTGCAACCAAAGAAGAGGAAGGGCCAAGTTAATGAAGGCCACACGGCTCTGAGCTCCAGTCCTTTCACTTCAGAGTAATACAAATCTTTTGCAAAAGACCTTTTAGTCACCCTCCAAGACAGCCTCTTTCCCTCTGTTGTCCTGTGCACTGTAATATACAAAATCGCTTATTTTGGTGATCAGAGGTTTTGGCCTCTTGACATATACACTGAAAAAAATGGGAGTGGTAAGTGTGCGGTCCTACCTAAACCTGTCAGAAAATGTAGCCACCACTTTTGAATTCTTTCTCAGATTGCCCTGAATTTGTGCCACTTTTAAATAATGTGCTGATTTTCAACAACTAAAAATCATTATCCAGGAATATTTCTTGTGTGTGAGCAGATTTATTCTCCTTCATTATATCCCATTTAGTAGACTGTCTACCCCTTTGCAAAGTAATGCAAGTAATAGAAACAAAAATATCTTCCTTTGAAAATGCTAGACTGGGGCTTTGTGTACTAGAAGAGGCCAGATGTTCAAATACATCTTTCCCCAAACCCATATTGACCTTGTGTATATGAGTGGGTATTGTACTTCATTCCTGATACATTCTGCTTTCCACGTTGGCATTGAGTTCCTGGTTTTCTGTGTTTGGATGGTAAAAATTTGGACCCTCTCAATCATAGCTTCTTTCTCAGTGAAGGGAAAGGCTGGTTTTTGCTGTTCCTTGTTATTCTGAAAGACTTGGTTTGGGGCCCATGTTCACACTGGCTCTCAGTCTGGTCAGATGCAGTGTTCTTGATAGGTGGGGACCTAATTATTACCGGAGTAGCAACCAAGAGAAAAAAAGTTGTGAATTAAGTATTCAGTTAAAAGGAAACATGATTTCTACCTGGAAAAAAAAAGTAATTTATCTAAGATCAAGGGACAGGACTGGGGGGAGGGGTTGAGATTAGGACTCAAATTGGCCTGACCCTTGCTTGGTCCATAACAATACACTGCCTTGTGGAAATAAAGCATTGTCACAGTGAGAAAGGCAATGAGGAATGGAAAATGGTTAAGTAGAAACAAAAAGAGAAAAAAGACTAATGCAGATGGTGGGCTACCTCCTTGCTCCCCTAACATACCTGACAGAAATCAAGGTTTCAACCACTGGAGCACACACTCAGGGTCATTATCTTTTCATTATTACTATTATTATTATTATTTCAGGGATCCCTTTCTTGAAGGAAGTCTGCTCCACAGCAGATAGGCTATCACACAGTTATAGGTATGTTCCTTACAAATCTAGGAACCCACAAGGTCCAATCCCAGATCAATTTCACTTCCAAGGAAATGCCTCTCTGACAATTCAAAGCAACATATGGCCAGGCACCATAATCCTGTAATCCCAGAACTTTGGGAGGCTGGGGGGGCAGATCATTTGAGGTCTGGAGTTCGAGACCAACCTGCCCAATATGATGAAACCCCATCTCTACTAAAAATACAAAAATTAGCAGTGTGTGTTGGTCTTCACCTGTAATCTCAGCTACTTGGGTGGCTGAGGCAGGAGAATCACTTGAACCTGGGAGGGGGAGGTTGCAGTGAGCTGAGACTGCGCCACTGCACTCCAGCCTGGGTGACAGAATGAGGCTCTATCTCAGAGAGAGAGAAAAAAAAAGAAAAGCAACTACAATGTTACTAAAAACCTCTATTTGCATTTCTTAGAGGACATCAATGGGACACCATTTCTGATCTTCTATAGCTCTGTAGGACTTTCCATTATTCCTCACAGATTCATTATATCCCAGAGCAGCTTCCCATCCTGTTTTTCATTTGTTTGTTTGTTTGTTTGTTTGTTTTTTCCTATCATTTTTCCACACAACTCAGCCTGTGTGTTTCTTTCTCTTTGTCCCCAAGGAATGTTTTCTCATTCCTTGATTGTATAGATTGACTTTGTCTCTCTGGTAGGAAAACAGGACTCCTGAGAAGATGGACATGGGGGAGCAGAGGGCAACTCTAGAATTCCCTTGAGTGGCAAGGGCAGGTGGGAAAGCTGTGAGAGCAGTTATATAACCTTCCTCTCTGCTTCATCAAGGAGACAACATCCTAGAGTAGAAGAAGGAGATTTGCACAGTTCTGACCTGGCTGTGGGTCCCAAGCGTGTGACTATGGATAGGTGATTCTACCATTTAAATCTTGCCTTCAAGGACAGTATTAACAACCATCACATCACAGACCTGTGAGGATCAAATGAAGCATAGAGTATTTTCAAAGTGAAGTTTTGTGTGGTAAAACTACCAAGGCTTTGAATGCCTGAAATTATCTTTACTGTCCCTTCACATTTAAGTGAAAATTTTGGAGGTTACAAAGTTCTAGCATTAAAGTTATAGTCATCTAATACTTTAAAAATATTGTTCCATCATCTTCTTATACCAATGGTTAACCTGAGTCTTGTCCTTTTGCAAAGTGATATGTTCTTTTCCTCTGGAAGCTTGTAGAATTTTCTCTATGATGTTTTCAAATTCGATTAAATCATATTTTTGGGGTTTCAAATCCTATTTGACACTTTGATTCCAAAGTCTCTCTTCCCTATTTCCTTCTTTTAGAAAATCTATCATTAATATTTTTTTCTGAGTATTTTCCTCCCTTCGTTGTTGTCTCTACTTCTCTATTTTTTGAACTTCTGTTATTCAAATACTGGCGGTTCCATTTCTATCTTCCATATCCCTTAATGTTTCTCCATTCTCCCTCATGATGACTTTTAGGAGGAATCTGATCCCCACGCCCATGAATCAGTCTTCTGATGTATTTATTCTGATGTTTTTCTTTAATAGATGTGTTCAGTATCTTATTTTCCTTATTTTAACTATCACACTTTTAATTTCTAAAATGATTACTTGGAATACTAATCCTTGGTGTGTGGTATACAGAGACTCAGGAATGTCTTTTCAACCTACAGGCCGATTCCTTATGGGTAGATGGTTAGAAAGTTAATTAGTAGCTTAGAAATCATTACTCTGTGGTTACTGTTGTTAGACTTTGCCCAAGTCATTCACATCTCTGAGTCACAGTCTCCTCATCTGTTGGATGGGGATAAGAAAAGCCTCTCCCATTCCACCCCAGGTGGCTCTGTGGGTAAAGACTGTGGTGAGCCTGAGTGAGAGGTCATTTGGAAAGTGGCCAGAACTATGCAAATAGTACTGTCAGTAACTTGGCCCAATCAGACTCCCAGAGCCTTATGCCTTTGCTCCTTTGGTTCTTCTCTTGACAAGTTGAATGGTGGCTCTTCCCCAGAGGTAGCACCAAAGCTATCATGACCTATGAATGTAGCAGGTCAAAGTCCCTGAAATAAGTGTCATACTCCATGGGTCTGTACCCTGTTCTTCTGTGTTCTTAGAGTTCCAAGACCAGGAGGGTACAGGCTCTGTCTGGATTCTTTGCTGGCTGGAAGCCTACAATGCTTACACATATAGCTCTTATTCACCACCTCGAGTCTCAGCTGGCCCTCAACAGAAAGCATTTGCTTTTATTAATTACTGGAAATCTGCAGGCTGAAAGATCTTATCTATTCACCTTCTCCTCCCTGGGCATATGTACAAAGGATGAGGAAGCTCAGGCAAAATGCACCAGCTATGGCCTGTGGGACTATAAAAAACAAATAACCCCCTAAGGCAATATCAACATTTCAGGGCTCTATGCACATACCTGGATGTGATCTGAGAGATCCTGGGCTGTTTAATAATTGACAACCACAGAACAGAGAACCCCAAGGAACTCTTGTCAGCTTATGTAGAAATTCCTGGAAAGGGCAATATTGATGACATTCCCTCCTCTTCTTTTTTAATTTTTTATAAAATGAGTTTGACTTAGCACTAATGCAGCATGAGACAATTAAAGGAGAATGGACTTTGGAGTCATGAGTCCTGGGTTAAATCCTCCCTTCATCACTGGATAGCTGTGTGTCCTTAGACAAATCACATAACCTTCCTAAAGCTCATTGTCCTTACTTGGAAAGTGTGACCATAATAATTGATATACTTTTGAGTTGCTGAACTAAATGAAATATATGATGGCATAAAATTAAAACTAATGATCAATGTAAATAAAATATTGGAAACTATAAGAAGCTCTGCAGTTTTGGCTGTCATTAGTATTGCTGGCTAAATCCTCAGCAGGATGTGAAATTTAATAACTAGATTTGTTTGACAGTAATTGTGCTGGGATGACTACTATACTGCTGAATTTTTAAGTGTGTTCTTCGGGTTCCAAAACTCATGTATCTTCCCATGAGTCCATAAAACAAATTTTTTTTTTTTTTTTTTTGAGAGACAGCTATGTTCTATGCACATAAAAACCCACATTACAACTCCATGTGGGAGATGATGAGCTTAAACTCCAAGATGGTCCCAGTGATCTCGCCTACTGGGATTCGCTTCCTTGTGTGGTTCCCCCTTCCACCCTGTGCAAGGATTGGTCTCTGCAACCAATAGAATGTGGAAGAAGTGATGGTATGACACTTCCAAGATTAGGTTACAAAAGACCCAGTGGCTTCTGTCTTGGGGGCTACCTCTCCCTTCCTCTTAGAACTTTTTCTCTGAGGAAAGCTAGCTGCCATACTGTGAGAGGCTCTCACGGAGAGGAGCTGAGAGTCCTGCCAACAAGTATATGAGTGAGGTTAGACATGAATCTTTAGCCTCAGTCAAGCCTTTGGATGATGACAGTTCTAGTCGACAACTTGACTGCAACCTCATGAGATACCTTGAGCTGAAACAACCCAGTTAAGCTACTCCTGGATTACTAACCCTCAGAAACTATGTGAGATAGTAAATGTTTATTATCTTTAACTACTAAGTTTTGAGGTAATTTGTTATGCAACAGTATAACTAGTATGGGAAGTACAATCATTCCTCTTTTATCGATGAGAATACTACAAATCAGAGAGGCTAAGTATTTTTTCCAAGGTTATAGAGTTGAAAATACAAGATTTGTACCAGGTCTTCCAGACTTCAAAACCAGCATGACCTTACCACTAAATATGCTGCCTTCCTGAAATGGAAATACACTATTTTCCTGAAGAGAAAAAAAAATAAGAGAAAATTCAACTTTTGAAGATGACGTGCTGTTTTATATATAGTTTTATAATTATTCTCAGTAATGACTCAAAGAAAAGTTATTGTGAGTAATGAATATAAACTAAATATAAAACAGATTTGAGGGGGAAGGAGAATAGATTATTTTCAACACAAATATTTTGCTATCTACTGAATGTCAGGGTGTGGGAATAAAATTAAATATAATAACCATGGTTCCTGTTCCCACGGAGCCTACAGTCTCCTGTGGAAAATAATTGAAGAGAAGGTTACAACTGACAAGACAGTATAGGACTTTGGAATCTGGCAGAACTTGGTTAAAATCTATCATTTAATATCTGTGTGCTCTTGGGCAAATGACCAATTGCTTACTCTGCCAAAGGCTGTGCTAAACTCTTCAAGTTTGTCTTCTCTTCCAGTCCTAGCAAGTTCTGAGCACTTCATGTGCATTATTCCACTTTATCTTCACAATAATGCTATGAGTAAGTATTATTACTCTAATTTTATGAATTAGCACTTATCTCATTGGGTTGCTAAGAGACTTAAATTATATAATGCATATAAAGAGCTTGACCCAGTGTCCAGCTCATGGTAAGTGCTAAGTGGTTGTGACCCAGTGTGGAGAACTCTAAAATCAGACCCTGAGAAAGGATATGTGTACTAGCAGTTTATTTGGGAAAAGATGCAAGAAGCTGTGAGGGAGTGGAGATGGGAAACAGAGGGGAAAAAAAGACCACTAATGAAGGATATGTTTATGGACAGTAACTCTTCTGGGTAACTGGGGCTTAATCCCATTGAAATTCTGAGACATATCGTAGAGCACACCTCGGAAAGGACCCACTAAGGTGAAGAAGATGGGCTATTTATTCACCAACTCTTAACCCTCATTAATTGAGGTTAACTTTGCAGTGCTTCTAGCCTGCCCTAAGTGCGAGTCAAGCACGGTCTGTGATCAAAGAGCATCTTCAAGGACAGGTGCAGAGGCTCTTGAGTAGGGGAAATGTCTTCAGATGACACAGGGGTAGTCCCAGAGAGCATCTGTTATGAGAAGTTATTAGTATTACTGTTACTGTAATATCATGGGGATGGATAATATTGTGATAAGGATACATTGTCATGGAGCACAGAAGAGGGTTGCTTCCCAGACTTGGACAAGGAAAGTCAGGACAGCCTTCTCAGAGATGGGGGTCAAAGGGAGAAGAATAACTGGGGGAGAAAAGAGAACAGAGGAGTGTTCTGGGCAGAGAGTAGTTTGTGCAAAAGTCTTGTCAAGGAATGAGAAAAAGGAAGGCTTATTCTGGAAAATGAAAGACATTTGAAAGCCTGAATTTTGAGTTGAAAAGAATGAGTCATGAGAAGTAGTTTGGACAGGTCAGCAGCAGTCAGATCACGCAGCCCTGTGTCACAGGCCACATTGGGGAGTTAGGATTTCTCCTAGGAGCACTGGAAAATCTTCAGAGGATTTTCAGCAGATTCATACTTTGACATTTCACTCAGGTCCACATAGCGAAAGTGAATTTCAGAAAAGGAAGAACTTTGAAAGCAAAGAAACCTATTAGAGAAGCAGCTGCAGTGGTTTAGTCAAGAGTTAACATGACTGGGCGGAAATGGAGATGATGAAGACTTGCTAATGGGCACTTGCATTTCACACAATTTGTGGGTCAGGAATTCAGCTTATCTGAAGTTTCTGACTCAAGGTTTCTCCTGGAGTGGTCATTAGAAAGTCAATGAAAGTTGCATCCAAAGATGTGACATGCTGGAGGATGTGCTTCCAACATGGCTCCCTCACATAGCGGTTGTCAGGAGGTCCCTGTTTGTGGCTGTGTGGGCCTCTCCACAGTGCTGCTGGATGCCCTCATGACATAGTCTCTTGCTTCCCCCATTGCGAGTGATACCAGCGGCAGAGAACAAGACAGAAGTCACTGTGTCTTTTATGACCTGCCCTCAAAATCACACTCTGTCATTTCTGAAATATCCTACTGGCTACTCAGGCCAGCCTCATCCAGTGGAGGCAGAATCTGTACAAGGAAGTGAATACTAGAAGGCTAGGAACATGATGGCTATCTTGAAGGCTGGCTCTGACAGTGTGACTCCAGCCCCCAATGGTTCACATGCCTCCCACATCCAAAACACATCTGCCCCTCCCCAAGGCTCCCCAGAATCTCATTCTATCCAAGCAATCAGCTTGAAGTCCGGAATCTCATCATCTAAATCAGGTTTAGGTGTCAACACATCGTCTTGGGCATATTTCTTTAAGTATAGCTCCTTGAGTACAGATTCTCCCAATTTGAACTCCTGGGAATGAAAGAGACAAATTATCTGCCCCCAACACAGTGGTGGGACAGATATAGGGTAATGACTATAGATACTCATGAAAGTTGTCACCAGAGTCATCCTGAAATCTAGCTGGGAAAATGTTGGAATGCTCTTGATTAGTGGTCAGTCTTGCTCATAGAGTGGAATGACTGTCCGTGGTTCTGATTTGTCCTACTGCCACCTTGCATTGGGTATGTAGCCTAAACAAATAACAAATATGTGTCACTGAGATCTTAAGGGTTAGTGCAGTATAACCCATCTTGACTAGTAGAATTATTGCAGAGGTGAAAGGCATTTAAAGGGAAGAAAGAAAAAGAGAAGTCTGCAGAGGCAGAGGAAGTGAAGTTGGATATGTGGCCGAGGAAAGAGGAGAAAAACCCACAAACTCCAGGATGAAGGAAGGGAGACTTTAAAGAAGGGCCGAGTATCAAATTCTTTTCAAATGTCAAATTAAAATGCCTTGGGAATGATTAGACTTTTAGACTTAGGAAAAGATGGTTTGAGGAAACAATGGCAAGGAGTAATTTCAGTAAAATGGAAAGACCAAAAATCAGATTACAATGAATTAAAGAGTAAGTAGGAGGTTGATAATTAGTGGCAGAAAGTATTGGCTGTGAAGGGTGATAGCTGGGGTGAAACATGGGTATTGGGGAGTTTTGTTAAAATGGGAGGGAGTGAGCATTTTTAAGTTTATATAAAGGAACAATGAAGCAAAAAAAAAAAAAAATAAAGAAAACAGGAAAGATGAGGTCCTTGATAAAGCAACAGGGCATACATGGGGTCTAGAGATAGACAGAAGGAAGGGCACTTCAGCCATAATAACAGGAGAGGAAGAAAGGATGGGCATTTTCCCTGGAAATGTCTGGTGTACATGAGGAAGGCTGAGGACAACCTGGTGTGCTCAGATTATAGCAAGAGGTTCTTCAAGGCTGGAGGACTGGCTGCCCTGGAGGCCAATAAGGGGAAGCCCATGGAGGAGAATGAGACAGTAGGAGAGGAAGCTAGGTAGGGAGGAGCTAACACCTGAGGTGCTAAAATGATAAACTTAGACCTCATAAATAATGCAGATTCACTTAGAAATTTCAAGCAGCATATGGGACTAACCTTGAAGACAGGATTGGTGATAGATTACACAGGAGGACAAGGGAGGAGCAGGCACTAATATTTGTAGTAGCTTGGAAGGCTTTGGGATGTTGACCTACACAGGGACTATAAAGACAGAATCAGGATTCGACATTTATTTTGGCAACCTTTGAATGTATTTAGAATTGCCGCAGAGCTGAGAGAACCAGGCTCCACGTCATTAACGTAAAGGAGGCTCAGCACCTCTAGGTTACATAGTCAGGGTCTTTCAGAGCCTCCAAGGCCACATTGAACACAGAGCAAGATGCTGATGCTGAAAATGGCCTTTCATATCACCAACAGAATTGGAGATCCCCTTGCGAGTGAACCTTTCCTACATCTAGCTGGTGCCCACAAGAACTAAGGGACACGTGTAATCCAGGAAAAGTTGTCAGTTTATAAAGATGGAATCTCTGAATGTCAGAATTGGAAGTCATTTTATAGCTGATCTAGCCCTGGTGACGGTGGAAAAGTGGGGTGATGGCCAGGTGTATTACCTTGGGGACATCACTGACTACCTGAGCCTCAGATTACTTTACAGAATGCCTATCTAAAAAGGTTACTGTAAAGACTAGTGACACTTTTGGGTTCACTATTTATATAGTATTTACAATGGGCACTTTTTAAGGCATTTTACAAATGTTAACTAATTCAACCCTCATAACCATTGTATGGAATAAAACTGTTATCATCCCTATTTAAAAAATGGAAGAACTGAGTCCCCAGGAGGAGAAGGGACTTTGCCAAAGCCACCTAAGTATTTAGAGGCAGAACGAGGACTGGCACACAGGACTCCTGACCTCAGGACTGGTGCCTTTCATGCTTTCAATGGAATAAACACAGATGTTGCCAGCTGCATCTTCATGTACCTGTACACGGCTTGTTTCCAGGATGTGGCTTCTGCCCGAGGAAGTGCTGAGAACACTGTGATGTTACACAGAAGGTTCTATTAGTGTTTCACAAACATCCTCTTTCCAGGCCCTTGGCCAGGAGTGTGCTAATGTTGTTCACTCCACTTTGCAGGGAAATGGACACCCAGAGGCTGCTGACATCACAGCGGTTTCTAAGATTATGGAACCTCATGTCCTGAGAGAACCACCACCTGGGATCTGCCCTTCCTGACCTTGGTAATCTGGAAAGAACTGTTTCTGCATTGACTGTTTCTCGTTTCTTTTCTTAATTAATTTGTTCATTCATTCATTCATTTTAAGAAAGCTACCAGCTAGAATTATGGAATTATCACAATAATTTCAAGCAATCAATATCTTCCTGCTTATATGGTAAATATGAAAATTTGGATTCTTCATTTGTCTCCTGCAGAGATAGAAAAAGAAAGTCGGTAACTTTAGCTTTTAGGTTTAAACCAAAAAAAAAAAAAAAAAAAAAATAGAATCACTGGGTTAGGAAAAAACAATATCTCAGAGTCACTAGAATCAACTAACACAGGTTGCCAGGGTTGTTAAGAACCTTAAACTCTATCTGGTCTGATTGCCCATTTGATGCTCAGAGCTTCTCCACCCCTCTGCTGAATGGGCATAAACCAGCAATTTTCTCATTGCTTCCAGGGATAAGCACTTCATTGTCTTATGAGTTGGCCAAATCTCCATCTAGAAATCTCTGAATGCTAGAATCTCTTCATTATTCTGAGGCCAAAGATTTCTTTCTGCAGTGTCTACCTACTGGGACTAGTCTCAATTTACTAAATGAGTGACTCTGTAAAGTCTCTTACCAATATTATGGACAACAGAATCTGAGTTATGACCGTCTCCCAGAAATCTCTCCTGCTGTTTCTTTGTTTAAAATGGAAATAGCTGTCTTTCTCTTCACCATCAAAGTCCTTTCTTCCCCAAACTTCAAATAAAGTACTTTCATGATTTCAAAGCTTTTTGTATTCTAAATGACCTAATTGTTTTATTGAAAGAGAAAAGAATGGAGCCACCCAAACCCCTCCATGTGCAGATACTTGGGGAACACCTGGTACCTGGGAAGTATTAAGCCAGGTCCTGGTCACAGGAGGAAATGATTTGGATAATCATGTCTGGTGCTGGACACCATCATTCTGCTATTCTGCATGGACCCAGGAACCAGCCAGTGTCTCAGATCAAAGGAACAGTCTTGGCCACAGGGGAGCTAGTGAGGAATCACTTGAAGGGAGACAGCCAGACAGTGACAGTGAGACAGTGAATGGGGAGGAAAGCAGGTTTCCTGAGAAGGACCAGCTACATGATTTGTGGGTCCCAGTGCAAAATAAAAATGCAGGGTCTTGTTAAAATTATAAAGAGTTTTAAGATGGCAACAGCAGAGTATTAAGCCAAGCAATGACCCCTGGACAGCCATGCAAGAGCAACAGCAAGCCTCTGGGCTATGTGGTTGGTTCCATTTGTTCTGCTCAGGGAACCTCAAGATATGTAGGGCATGGGAGGCAAAAGAAGGACCCTCCTTATCCTCTCCCTGAGGTCCTATGGAAAGATGACAGGACCAGGTCTCCTGACTTCCTATTTAGTGCATTTCTTACCCATTCATATTATTTTCTCATACAATGGCAAGAAGGCACTTACACAGATTAGAATAAATGCACATAACCACTTTCCAAATTTTTCCAAAAGGAGGCGGTATACAAAATGGAGGGGAGAACAGCATTTACCATCCAATTCCAAAGTCCACTACCCTCTAGCCACCCACCAGGATGTCACCTAAAGTCCTCAAGCCACACTTGTCTCATCTCTGTGGTGGGAGTGATACAGAGGAGATTGTCTTTATGTCATAGGCAGCATTAGATAAAAATAATACATGTTAGCATAAAAATAGTGCAAGTATTTCATTAGTATTTTGTTGAGATAAGAAGATGGAAGAGAAAAGAGGAGAAGGGAGATGAAGAAAGGAAAGAGGGAAGATAGAACCAGGCATCGCCTTTCATGTCATGTTTTTGCTTGCAATGTCCTGGTTCCTTTCTCCCTGTGAAAGATCCTCCACATGGATGAAGTAGCTCTGTTCTCAAACTGCTTGTTCCCTTCCCTTGGGCTTCTCTAGCCATGGGCCTCCCTTTGGGAGCTGTGAGCATCTGCTTTCTTTTCTGCCTCTAGATCTGGTGCTCCTGGTAGACTTGCTCTCTGACTGACTCGCCTCTTGTGTCCCCAGGTTCTAACCAGTGCTTGCCCAGAGAAGGTGCTCTGTTCCTACTTCCTGAAGAAAGGAAGAAAGAGAGAAAGGAGAAAATAAAAAGCAATGATGATGTTACTGGAAAGGGGTCCCAATCCAGACCCCAAGAGTGGGTTCTTGGATCTCCTGCAATAAAGAATTTGGAGTGAGTCCATAAAGTGAAAGCAGGTTTATTAGGAAAGTAAAGAAATCAAAGAATCGCTACCCCATAGACAGAGCAGCCCCCAGTGCTGCTGGTTGGCTATTTTTTGGTTATTTCTTGATAATATGCTAAACAAGAGGTAGATTATTCATGAGTTTCCAGGAAAGGAGTGGGCAATTCCTGCAACTGAGGGTTCCTCCCCTTTTTAGACCATAGAGGGTAGCTTCTTGATGTTGCTATGGCATTTGTAAACTGTCATGGCACTGGTTGGAGTGTCTTTTAGCATGTTAATGCATTATAATTCGTGCATAATGAGCAGTGAGATGACCAGGGGCCACTTTTGTCGCCATCTTGGTTTGGGTGGGTTTTGGCTGGCTTCTTTACTGCATCCTTTTATCAGCAAGGTCTTTGTGACCTGTATCTTGTGCCGACCTCCTATCTCATCCTGTGACTTAGAATGCCTACCTTCCTGGGAATGCAACCCAGTAGGTCTCAGCTTTATATTACCCAGCCCCTATTGAAGATGGAGTTGCTCTGGTTCAAATGCCTCTGACAATTACAAATAAGAAAGACCTGCTGGATGCCAATTCTATTGGGCAATTGTTTTATTGTGGAGTTGCTCCTTACAGTGGGGCCAGTTTTTCAATGCGTTTGAATCATTCAGGACTATCCAGCATCCTCACTCTCTCTCCGTAAGACCCAACTTGTAGCCCATCTGACCATAATGTGTTTTTTTGGAAACACGCAGAAGAAGAAATATGACAGGAGGGGTGGCAAAGATGGGGAAGGAGACGCTACCATCTTCTGCTTACCTCCCACCTTACCACCCACCAAATCCCAACCATGGGCCAAGGCAAGGTAAGAGACTCAGAGAATCCCTGTTCTGAGCAAGTCCAGGCAAGGCACTAGGCAGAGGAGGAGGGAGAGGAGTGGAGAGGAAGTGCTGGAGGGGCGGGGGTGAAGGGTCTGAAGGTGTTTGGGCAATTGCTAACCTGTGGTTGAGGGGGCAGAGTGGAAGCTGAGATCTGAGGTCAGGATTCCAGAGCTTCACAGCAAGTTCCCCTTGACACTTAGGCAGAGTGGTCGAGGCTGGAACTGCAGGTTTAGAACACCCACTCCAGTCCTTGCAGTGGATGGTCCCACAGGGCTTTTATTATAGGAATATACAAGCTAAGATTCTCCTTAGGCACCTAAAATCACCCAGAATAGCCCACCCAGCATGGAGTGGGTTTCCTGGATTCATGACCAGGTGGCTCCTAAATCAACCCTCATTTCAACTGTACCCTTTCCACCGACTCCCCCAGATTTGCACCCCCGCCTGAAGTCCTCATCTCAGTTCATGGACCATATCTAAGTCATCCCAGACAGAAATGCAGATTTTCCTCCATTCCTACCTCACTCCTCTCCCTGCAACCTCCAATGGACAATTATATGAGTTCTACTCATCCATTCCCCTGGCACTGCTCTGATCAGGCTGCCATCATCCTGAACTTGAAGTGTTGCAACAGTTTCTGTTCCTTCTTCCTTCCCTTGGCCTCCTCTCTTCAGTCTTGTAGGCTACATACAGCCAGTGATCTACAATACAGTCCCGATCATGTTCCTTCCCAGTCAAGCACTGCCATATTGCCTTTGGCATTTACAGACTCAACTCCTTGGCCTGACTTTTAAGGCACTGTGTGATCTGTCCCCATGGTGTCTGCCCTCATCCCTTCCCACTCTGTCCATATACCCCAGGCATCAACCACATGCTAAATATCTGCTTATTTGCACCTTTATGCCTTTACTCAGGCTGTTTCCTCTGCCGGGAATGTAGTCCTGCTCCATGTCTGCCTGATAAATTCCCACTGCTCCCTTTTGACAAGCTTGGCTAAATTGTTCCATCTTCACTAAACTCCAAGCCTCCAGTGGAACTCCAAGTCCTCAGCCCACAGGACTGGTTTAGAGCACTGAACACCTTGCATGCTAATTAGTCATCTGTGTCTGTCAAGCCCCCTCCCTGGAGGCTGAAAGCTCCTCAAAAGCAAAGACTACCTCATTCACCTTAGAATAGAAATCAGTGGATGGCTGTTGATCTGAACTGCTTTGCAGTAGGCCTGGCACCTGCTGCTCACTATGACTGGAGACCAATTGCCTAATTAAAACACACCAGGGACACTGTCTTTCCTTGCATCAAATCTGCCCTGGCAGATCCTCTGAGGAAAGAGAAAATATTAGCATGAGCAAGTACATTACTGTAAGTGGCACATCAGATTCTTAATTAGGAGATAAACATCTGGCATGCGTGCATTCCCGCAGTTACAGTGTATACTGAGAGCCTGCAGACAAGTCCCAGAGAATCGGTTTCAGGTCACCCTGCCAGAGACAGGTGGCTGTTTATCACTGCAGTTATATAATGCCTGCATGCTTGTCTGAGGGAGTGTGGAGAAGTGGGCAGGGGCTCAGGCGTCACCATCTTGCTGAAGCCTCAGAGTTGCAAGTTCCTGATAGGTAGAACAACCTGGTCAAGAAGAGATCAAGATGGCCAATTTAGTAAAAGGCTCTGGGGCATCCTGATATGTATGGGCATTTGAGGAAAATATTTTCAGCTGCTACTGAGAAGATTCCAGCAAAGCCCTACTTTGTCAGTCTCTTTTCTCACAGGGTTCCCATTTATCCACTCTCCAGTCATAAAACCCACTTAGCCTTAGGTAAAATTTTACAAAGTTCTGTCTTCTGCATGGTCTCATTATAGGTGATGCTGGGATTGAGCTGAGGATCGAAGGAAGTAATGTGACCAGGGTTACCCAGCCAGTGAGTGGCAAGTGGCAAAGCAAAATTAATTATATTAATCCAGTATCCTTTTCTCCTGTGAAATCTGCCTATAGTTAATTGAATAGTGAACCCCACCTCCCTAAAATTCATGTCCACTGGAAACTCAGGATGTGAGCTTATAAGGGTATTTACAGATGGGATTAAGGTAATCTCAAAATGAGATCATCCTGGATTCGGGTGGGCCTTAAATCCAATGACAAGTGTCCTTATGAGTCTACAAGCCATGGATTGTCAAGGACTTCCATCAGGGACTGGCAACTAGGGGAGAGTCTGGAAATGAATTCCTCCTCAGAGCCTCTGGAAGGAATCAAACCTTGACAACACCTTGCCTTTGGACTTCTGGCCTCTAGAACTGGCAGCAAATACATTTCTGTTGCTTTAAGATACCAGGCTGGTGGTCATTCATTACAGCAGCCACTGGACACTAATGCATCATCTGAGTTACCCTTTGCTGCCAATTGCAAATGGAGGTTCGAAAACCCCTAACACCAGCAAGCCATTAAAAATTACTTTTCATTTCATTTCATTTCATCCTTGCATGGAAATAAAATCTCATCAATGCCTTCTTCAGATCATTTGTCAAGGAAGGCAGAGTTTGACAGAGAAGATAGGGAAGGAAACAAAAGTGTGGCGGCCCACTGTGTGTCATCAATAAGAGCTATATTATCTTACTTGCTAATCAAATTAGCATTGTCAGTAGTGTTTTGACCCTATTTTATAAATGAAGTAAACAAGACTTTAGAGAGATCAATCTAAGATTGAAATCCATGTTGACTGATGATGGCAAATTCTATGTCCTGCAGAAATGAGTTAATGCTATTTGCTTCCTCTTCAAGTTTCTCCTGTGTGTAGGGTCCACAATCATGCCCTACACACAGGAGTCTGGAGCCTGAATTATCAGATGGCCTCAGCCCAGCTCACCCTGTGTCTCACTCTTCTCCCCCATTCTCCTACAGCATCTGGTTGGGTCTTGTGTAAATCTCTTCTCCCCAGTATGAGTGCAATAGAGACCCCAGGCTCTCCCCAAGGGACTAAGGCCAGGAGCCTTGAATCCTTCAGTCCGGAGACAGGGTTTGACATAGGACTTCATACATACTTATCACTAATCCCATACAAACAGCTATACTGGGCTCCCTGTGAAGAAGGGGATTTATCTTACTTAATCCCTCTGAGCCTCGGTTTCCCCTTATGTAAAATATAGATGAAGTAGTATGCTTTAATTTGGGCTGAGTTCAAATCCTCATTCTGCCACTTACCACTAAAGTCACTTTCCTCCTCCAAGTCTTCCACGTTCTGCATGGGGTTTGAGCAGCCATGAGAGGTTACTCACTAAAAGTGCACATGCAAAAGCTATGCAGAGGTTAGTGCTTATTCTTCAACAAAGTTAATCATACTTGATTAAGCAGCACATGCCAAAGAGCTATGCAGAGTTTAGCAGTTGTTGTTCAACAAATCTAATAGTATGTGATTTGGACTACTTCTTCAGCTGCCAAAATATTTTTGACAGCCCTGCATAGCACCTAAGAATGTGGCTCTGGAGGCAGAGAGCCTGCATTGAATCCCAGCTCTGCTGTTTTTTTGCAGTGTGACCTCTGGCAAGTAACCTAATCTCTCTGTTCCTTACTTTCCTCATCTGGAAAGCTGGAAAAGCTAGTACCTTCCTCATGGGGCTATTGTGAAGATTAAATGAACTAGTACATATAAGGTGCTTAAACAAGACTTGGTACTAGGGAACAGTGAATGAATATTGGCTTCTTAACATTTACAGTTTTCAAAAATACCTTTTTGTATCTAATGATTCTGTAGTCATAGGAAATGACCCAGACTAGGCTTTGCTGTTCTTCTGCTGATGTCACCTAACATTTGGACAGGAACTAAGAATGCACTTCTGTAAAATATAGGTTGGATACAATAACCCAAAAGGATTTTCTTCATTAGAACTGAAAATGGAGGGATGGCTTCTTATAATGAAGTCTCTACCTTGAGCTGAAACTCTACCACATAGGGCTGTGTGCTTTGGGGCACATCACTTCTCTTTTGTGAGCTTCAATTGATGAGTCTGTAAAATGTGCTCATAGGTGCATGTGTTTGTGGATGGTGGGAAAGGTGGGGAGATATAGTGATTGGATCAGGCGATGATCTTACTTTTATCACTGTGAGGTCATGTCTGGCATGCAGCAGACGCTGTGGATTCCCAAAGTCCTCAGGGCATCTCCACCATGTAGCCTTGAATGTGTGGCCGGGATAATGACAGAAACTGTCCAGTTCAAGCCAACATCAAGACAAGGACCAGGCATCAGACTCTGGAGGCAGGCCAGGCAGGGAGAGGACAGATTTGCTCGCGTCTTTGGGGCCAGATGAGCTGCCAGATGATACACAGGCAGGGCATCTCAAGGTCCAGCGTGGAGGCCAGCACAAAAATCAGCAGGTGGGATACTACCCAAGCCATGCTCTGGTTGGGAACAGAGCAGCATGCTGAGTCAAACCCCGGAAGGTCACTACTGTCAGGAACTCAGGATAGCCTACGTGTGCTGCTTGTCTTGCTAACACGGCCATGCAAAACCCAAGGGGCTTTTCTGTAAGACTAGCCTCTCTCGGACATCGAAACAACCACATTTTAAAGACTCAAACCCCAGGAATGCTAATCTACCCAAACAACATCCTTTTTTGTTCACTGGTCCTCTGAGAATGGCATGAAGAAATGTCACAACCACGTGGCCAACTTGCAAGGTTGGGGTTGAGGTGTAAGTCACCACCCATCACACTTGCTGTGAGACCTTGTATGCAATATTCCATCTCTCGGCTTCTGTTTCCTCATCTGTCAAATGAAAAGGGTATTAAAGATCAGTTGATCTCGAAATATTTTCCTGCCCTGGAATTCTGCGATTTCAGTTTCTTATGTAAAATCTCAGCTTTTGTGCCAAGAGTCCCAGCCCACATAAAATAAAACATTCCCTATACTTTCGTTAATAATCTTAAAGGGAAAGTAAGCTTTTAATAGGTGTCCCTAGCTATATAAAATGCATATTCACCTGGCTGCTTTCTTCCTAGAGAAACTTTGGAAAATGCTTACTAATTTACCTAAAGAACACAAGTTTTGGAATTAAAGGATTTGGGCTTGAAAATTTCCTACTGTGCTCCAGATTATGTCAATCTGTTCTTAGCCTTTTAACACTCCTGTGCACTCTACTCAGGAAGCAACTCAAAAAGCCAGCATGAACATCAGTTTCTTAAGTATTTCCCAACATTATGTTCCAGTACTCTCTTGATTTGGTTCTTCCCAAGATTTTCAATTTCTGACATCTCAAGTCCCTCTTGTTTCAAGGACCCTTTTATACAGACATCCTGGGGTGGTGGTCTTAACTTCTGACATTTGACTCAAACCCCATAGACTGCCTGGATTCCAGCAGCACCACCTACTCTGCAGGAGAGGTGCCCATCCCAAGGAACCCTCCTGCCTCTCTCCTTTCCTTCCCCAACTCTCTTGTTCAAGAAAGGACTTTGTTAATAACCTCATCTCTCAACTGGGCATGATACTATAATACATTTACCTAGCAAATGTAGAAAAGGGGGCCTTATTAATAGAAAACACCCACCTGGACTTTGCTCATTTGAATACTGGTTCAGAACACTGGAGAAGGCAGCCAACGGGGCCGGGTTCCACTGTTGGCTCATTTTGTGCCTGGAAGAAAATCATCCCTCCACAAATGTAGTTCTCACCTTTGGAGAAGGCACATTTCAGAATCTGCCAGCTCTTTGCCTCAGAGGGGTCATGATGCAGTTCCTCATAATACAATGGGGAATTCAAAACATACAGTGTGGCATAAAATGTCAATTCAGCCCAGGCCCTGAGTGCTTTGCATGCTGGAGAGGGAAGAGGGAAGTGGTGGGAGGGGGTGTAATTTGTGTGGAGGAATGGCAGATGTGGTTGATCCACTTTGGATTTATCTGCCCATCTGGACTTTCAAAAGAAAAGAAAGTGGTGTGGTAACAATTTCATAGCAAAGGCCACAGGCTGGTTAATCTTCAGGGATTTTTTGAGTTAACTTCTGAAAACGTTGATTTGGCCTATTGGTTTCATATTAATTGGCTCTGACTAGCTGGAGCACCGCCAGAGAAATCCGGCACGTTGCACGTTGCAGTTGTCAATCGACCTTCTTTGGCACTCTCTGGGGTGCAGCATGGCTGTGTGGCTTCTGCTGCGGCACGTGGGCCCTTTCCTAGGAAGCCTTTTGGCCAGACTCAGGCATTCTGGAATGGGAGGGAAGTTGATGACGAGGTAAAAAAATTAACTCTCAATGTGCAATGTTAGCTATTCTGGAAACTGAGCCCATTTCATTTGGGACTTGGGCCAAGCTTCTGAGCTTCAAAGAGAAATTCAGAAAGAGAGAGGGGTGTGGGGCAAGGGAGAGAAAGAAGAAGAGAGGCTCAGAGAAACAGAGTCAGAGAAAGAACAGAGAGGGCGACAAAAAGAAAACAGAAAGATGGAGAAATGAGAAACTGAGAGATGCAGAGACAGAGTGAGAGATACAAACTTACAGAGACTGAAAGAGACAAGCACAGAGACACACACAGAGAGCCAGACACAAACAGAAGCAGAGAAAGACATTGGGAAAACAAAGACACAGAGACAAAAAAAAGACAAATGAAACAAAGATAGAGACACAGAGATGAGAGAAGCAGAGAGGCTCCCAGAGACAGAGTGAGACAAAGAAAGAGACAGAGATGCATATAAAGAGAGACCTAGACAGAGGTGGGTGGGTAAGAGGCCCTTCTAGCAAGAGAGGAAACAGAACTATCAGGAGCCCACACGAGTGCAGAGATGGAGAGAGAGAGAATGAGAGCAAGGACCCAGGCCCAGAGAAACCCAGGGGGCCCTAAGGACAGCCTCACACTGGGGCTGCCTACCCACTGTGGCTCACCCTGGCCAGGTCTTTTGGGAATCACTTGGGGCCTTTGCCTGAAACCCCCCAACCCAGGAACCAGGGCAGCTGTGGCCCCAGTGCAGTTCAGATCCCAGGGCCTGCAGAACCGGTTAGTACGTTGTGTGATGGAACAATGACTGAATCATGAACGACTGAAAACAAAACAGGAGAACAAAGCAGGGAGGAAAAAACCCACAGGAATAGTTCGGAATCCCAGTTTCCTACGTGCAGTTGCTAAGCAGTTCCCTGCGGTGTGTGTCTCTCTCTGGGTCTGGAGAAGTACAAGGACTATGAGAAAAGCAGGTGTCAGGGATGTCTGCTGTGTGGTCTCCAAGTTTTCTGGCGCGAAGGGGCTGTTCTTGGGAGGCCAAGAAAAATGCAACTATCCTGAGAAACAAAATAAAAAGGGACTGACTTCTGAGCTGGCCCAATTCCCTCAAGGCCACTTATTAAACCACGGGAAAAAAAAGGTAGCCCTTTAATATCTCAGGAACGTACCGTCCCCCAGATCAGGAAACTGGGTCACTTGGGCTTCTCCCTTCTTGTTGCTCTGTTGGTCACTGAAGCCCCTTCTGCCTCTACACCATGGCTGTAGCCCTGGTTATCCCAGGCCAGGACAAGTCACCCAACAGTCTTTGTGCCTCTAGCCTGGCCTCTTTCTCAGACTCAAATCCAACCGTATCACCTGAGGGCAGGGGCTGCATTCTACCCATTTCTTTGAGCTAGTACCTAGCAGAGTACAGAGTGAGGGCTCGGTTTCGGTTTTATCACATTGAAAACACCAGTGTGGCAAAATCACAGATTTCCAGCATCTAGTCATCAGGCCTACCTCCCACATCATAGATGAGTGAACTCAGAAACAAACTGGGAGAGACACTCAAGCAAGCTCCCGCTTTGTCCCCATTCATTATCAGTAAAGGTTTTGGTCATTTTTAGGTTCATTCTCAACTTTCCATCCCAACCTCTTTGGTTATTGTTGCTGAATGGGGATGTGCCATTGCCAAGTTCAGACACATCAGACATGCCAATGGGCTGTGACCAGAGCCTCCAGCCTCAGTGTGTGAGGTTTTCATTTATTTGGGACTCTGTGAATTAGGGTCGTTTTGATTGTAAGCAACAGATGAACTGGATAACTTGAGAAAAATAAACCAAAAAAGAAAATTTGGCCGGACACGGTGGCTCATGCCTGTAACACAGCACTTTGGGAGGCCAAGTTGGGTGGACCACCTGAGGTCAGGAGTTCAAGATCCAGCCTGGCCAACATGGTGAAACCCCGTCTCTACTAAAAGTACAAAAATTAGCCAGGCATGGTGTTGGGCACCTGTAATCACAGCTACTAAGGAGGCTAAGGCAGGAGAATTGCTTGAGCCTGGGAGGTGGAGGTTGCAGTGAGCCGAGATCACACCATTGCACACCAGCCTGGGTGACCAGAGCAAAACTCTGTCTCAAAAAAAAAAGAAAAGAAAAGAAAATTTATTGGAAGATAAGTTAGTTCACAGAAAAGACAGTTGAGAGATAAAAGAGGATGCAGGGCAGCCCTGAAGATTTAAGTTGCAGGAATCAGGGAACAAGCTTCTCCCATCTCGGCCCTGGGATGTACTAGCCCTCGTTGCCTTCCACCTTGTGGCACTGTGCTCAGAATTTCTGCGAAAGAATCTGAGGGGTTCAGACTGAGTCAAGTGTCTCCCCTTGGCCAAAAGAGGAGAGAACCTCTTGATTAAAAATCCCGCCAAGACTGACTCACAGTCCCACAATGATAGCGTGAAATGGGGGTGCAGAATTTCCCTAAAGAATAGTTTTTGTGATGTGATGACAAGAGGAGGGAGGGGATGCCAGGGGAGGCAACAACACCCACTCTGGGAATTCCATGAATCTGACCAGGTCCCCCAGGAGGGCAATAGGAAGCCTTGTTCTGTGGGTCCTGCAGCAGTTAGGATGAACATAGGCCTCCTTTTCAAGTTGTCTGGGGGACATGCCGAGGAGGTGGGGCATCAGAGGGCCCTAGTTTTGGGGGAGAGAAAAAGAGGAGATGACCCCGGGGCTTGGTTTGTGGGAAAATATCTAGGGAGGAACAAAGGAATGGGTGTTGGTGATCACCTGAGCCTGGGCAGCAATTAGCGAGGGTGGGGACGGATCTGTCTGCAGAGTATCTCTGCAAGAGCCCGGAATCAATGCTGTCTCCCTAGCTCCAAGGCAGAAGAACAAAGAAGAAGCCATGATAGGGGCCTGTTTTTTTCTTTGCTTTGATTGTCTGAAAACTCCAATTTTGTATAGGCCAATGTGCTTCCCTGCAACAAACTCGTATGAGACTATACGAATGTATTTTTAAAAGACAACAGTCCCAGCCGTTCAAAATGATCTTACCCTTTGGCAATAGTTACAAGATTCATGTAGCTGAAATGGATCAAGGCCACAGGATTGGAACCTTTAATATGTCAGGGAACACCCACTGCCCACCAGGACCTTGTCCCCAACTCTCTCCTAATAGAATACACCATGAACGCCTTGACCATTCCATTGTGTTTCCCATTTACAATATCCCAAAGGCTTTAGTTTAAGAAAAGCAAAAACTTTCTACATAGAAACAGATACCACTCCCAGTTATAAGCATCGGATTTGAAACTTGGCAGATCTTCACGGTGAACACCTGGGCCACTCTGGCTGCTGCCGGTGGCTCAAGGAATGTACATCTATTTCAGTTCAGCCCACACAATAATTAAAAGGACAATTTGCTTCTACATAAAGAATCACAGAATGTAGCCTCAAACCACATAAAAGCCGTTTGTGCACTCGCTGCAGTTTGGTTTTTCCCGGCCAGCCACAGTCTGGTCTGGGAATGGTGAGTGCTTTGTCTAGTGGCGCTTCATTGACTTTTAGGGGCAGCGAGGTGGTGGGGAGGATCCCCCGGCCCTCCTCCTTGCCTGGCCCATCATTCCCATGCAGCCACTTTGAACTGCAGTTTTCCCATCTGCAAATTGTAAATAAGAGTACTAACTCCGTCTTTCTCAGGGTTGTGGTGCAGATCAAAAATAAAAAAAATACATGTGACATCACTTCAAACAATATAAGGGTTCTGTACAAATAAATGGCCTATTTATTCATACCGCTTTGACCTCTGTGAATGTAACCTTAGCATTCTCTAGAAGTACACACCAAGAGCAAATAGAAGGGTACAATTCAAAAACACCTTGGGAAGAGAGGAAAAGAGTATAATCGAGAAAGCATGAGCAAAATCTGGGGTTCTACACTTTAATGCAACTTTAAGCCAATGGTTTGTTGGTAAATAGTTAACAACCAGGTCTCTGGAGGAAAAGAAAAAAAAAAGACCTTAGTTGTAGTATTTACCAATTTCCCTTGTGTAAATACTGCCAACCATAGCCAATTTTGAGATATCAACGTGACATCATTTGGCTACCAAAACTAAAAATGTAACAATTCTCTCTCTTTCTCTCTTGCTGTCTCCAGTAGGAACTGCCTCTGGCATGCCCCTTTGCTAAGTTATAACTAAAGTTGTCCTGCAACACAGGAGCCATTGGATTTCAGAGCCCACTGACTGAACAAAACAGAAAATGGAAATCCCTAAAGGGTACCCCCTCCTCCATGCTGCATTCAGAAGGAAACTTGCAGGGGTGAGACCCTTTTCCACTGTGTTGTTGACTCAGGGCCTTGTTCAGTGAAGGACTGTTTGATCTCCCTTGAGCGGTCTGATGAGAAAAGCCCTCCCAGGCTGGACCAGGAAAGAAGAGAGTCCTTCCTGTTTGCACATTTCATATGCACATTTCTTCTGCCTGTCTTTATCTCTCACTGCCTTCCCTGTACCACACTGTGGTTTCAAGGATCCATTCATTACATTGTTTTCCGTCAAGTAGGGAAATGAAGGTAATGCAATAACAGTGCTCTGGTGGAGTGAAGCACAGAAGATTCTAGAACAGTTTCACCCAGGTTGGGGAGCTCAGAGGAGACACCCAAGTTTTTGCATTAAAAAAGCATGCCTTCTGCTCACAAATGGCATTTGTAGAGTGCTGTGATGTTTGCAGTCGTATTCACACCTGTCTGCTTGTGTCATCCACACAGCAACCCCAGAAGCAGATTCGGCGAGGATTCTCACGCTCCCCTCCTGCCATCCTCTTTTGCATGGACGAAGAAGAAAGGAAACAACTAGAACCCAAAGAGAGATAACAAGAAGGAGTTGCATTGTGGATGCTTTACCAATCAATACCAAAATTTTGAGATTTTGATCCCCAAGAAGGTGTTGTATTGGTTATTGCTTCTTTTCAAAGTGAAGAAAAAATATTGTTCCTGGTCAATTTCTTATTGCCATTTGTCAGTTCAGGAGTCCCTGGGGATGTCCTTAACTGTGGGAGTAGAAGCACAATAGCCATGAATTGCCTCACAGTTCCTAGAGGCAATAAAAGATTTTGAATCTGGCTGGGGTGGTGGCTCACTCCTGTAATCCCAGAACTTTGGGAGGCTGAAGCAGGCAGATCACCTGAGGTCAGAAGTTCGAGACCAGCCTGGCCAAAATGGTGAAACCTTGTCTCTACTGAAAAAACAAAAATTAGCCAGATGTGGTGGTGCATGCCTGTAGTCCCAGCTAATCAGGAGGCCAAGGCAGGAGAATCGTTTGAATCAAGGAGGTGGAGGTTGCAGTGAGCCGAGATCACACCACTGCACTCCAGCCTGGATGAGTGGCTTTTGGAGCTAAAAATAGGTTGCAAGATGTGTGATTGTGTGTGTGTGTGTGTTTAACCTTCCTCAGTATTTGTGAAATGGGAATACCACAGCATCCTTCAGAGAGCATCATGACGTTAATGATGTGAACAGGTGGATGGCTGATGGTGCCCGTGCAGTTAGTAGCAGTCCTCGCCCCACAGTCAGCCCTCCTTTTGTACCCAGTTCTTCTGCACCAGATGGGGTCATTGGTGACAAATGAGTCACACAATCAGTCATCTGTCTTCTTTATCAGGAACAACCTGGCAAAGATCTCCTTGAGGAATCATCTCACGGGCAGCTGGAGTGTTGTCAATTTCCATACCCCTTGGACTTGGCTTTCTAGGTGGGCTGTGACATCAGCACACAGGAAAGTTGAGAGGCTCTCAGATCTAAGTCATGCCTCTGAAGGATCTGTTGATTGTCAGCAGACAATTAATAAGGCAGGAGCCCAGAGATCTCCAAAAGAATGAATCTCTCTCTCTCTCTCTCTCTCTCTCTCTCTCTCTCTCTCTCTCTCTCTCTCAACTTCTGCAATACCAGAGATCCAGCCCAAATCCTCTGATAGTTGAGTTGGGAAAGTGAAGTACTTTCCAGGGCCCCAGGAATCCCTACTCACTTTTCTTACTGCAAACAAGTCTGTGGTTTCAAGCCTGAAGAGCTGTGGCTTAGGTAAGGAGCCTTGGTTCATTTCACTCCAAATGGAGATACAGCCCAGGAGAGCCACAGGGCTCTTCTAAATGGGGGAATGATTTAATCCCCAAATCCTAGCCAGGGGAGAAATTACTGCAGAGGAGAAATTCTTTCTGATATACAAATAAAAAGATACAGTGCTCATTCATTTCCTGGAAATTTTTGTTGACAAATACCCTATCTAGAACAGCTTGCACAATGGCCATGCTTTGGGGAGCACAGGAGTAGCCAGTTCTGCTTCCTTTACCTTTTCAGCTACGTCAATCCAGGTTGTGGCATTTTTTGTTATTAAGAGTAATAATGAGACATGTCCATTGAGCTAGTTTCTGTTTCAACTGAATCATTTAGGAGTTATAGCCTGTTGACATAACTGTGTATAAACGAAACCCAGGATTCATTCCAAAAACATGTAAAGTACATTTGTGTGATTTTGTGCTTGGTTTGGTGAGAAGGAACTTAGTTTTGAAGTCTGACTCTGAACTTCAGTTTTCATTGGTGAAATGAAGATCTAATGACAGTCTCTTTCCTGTTATCTCAATAGCATTCTTAAGAGAAGATCACAGAAAGTTAAGACTATGAAAGCGTCTATAAACTGTAAGGTGTTGTATACACAATAGGCAAATTAGCCTGGGAGTTTCCCAGTACCATGAGGCATTCCTGAATAGTGGGAGGAAAAATGCTTTTGTTTTTCTTTCTCCAATGGGTTGTGAGTACTATCCTGAAGACAGCGATGCTGTGAAGGACAAACTCCTAAATGCAACTCAATAATTTTTTACATATAGTTCAAGTGGAAGAAAATTCGTGGCTTGATGTCCATAGGAGAGTGGGGTAGTGACAACAACTGAACAATTGTTCTTTAGAACTCGTGCTTGTAGCAGAGGAATTAAAATAAAGATCCCTGGCAATCTCTTGGAAAGATGTTATCAACTTAGAAGTTCTGGCAAACTCCAGCTAGCATCGCTTGGTAAAGACTGGAACTCACAGGCAGAAGCACCAGCAGGCTGCATGAATGCCCAGTGCAAAGTGGTCTGTGCCAGGGCAGAGCTGAACATGCTGCAGGTTATACTGTAGAATGGGGGTCCCCAACTCCCAGGCCACTGACTGGCACTGGTCTGTGTCCTATTAGGGACCGGGCCACACAGCAGGTGAGCGGCAGACAAGCAAGTGAAGCTTCATCTGTATTTATAGCCGCTCCCCTTCACTCAGATTACCACCTGAGCTCCATCTCCTGTCAGATCAGAGGTGCATTAGATTCTCACAGGAACACAAATCCTATTGTGAACTGTGCCTTCGAGGGATCTAGGTTGAATGCTCCTTATGAGAATCTGAGAATCTAATGCCTGATGATCTGTCACTGTCTCCCATCAACCCCACATGGGACCGTCTAGTTGCAGGAAAATAAGCTAAGGGTTCCCACTGATTCTACATTATGGTGAATTGTATAACTATTTTATTATATATTATAATGTCATAATAATAGAAATAAAGTGCATAATAAATGTAATGTGCTTGAATCATCCCAAAACCATCCTTCTTCCTGGTCAGTGGAAAAACTGTCTTCCACTAAACCAGTCCCTGATGCCAAAAAGGTTGGGGAACACTGCTCTGGAAGAGGGCCACCCCATTGCTCCCCCCTTGGTACAGGGCAAAAGGGATTGGAATTTTGTAAGCCTGGGGACAAGGAGTCCAAGCTTGGGCATCAGCTGCCCAGAAGAGGTGCTGGCCAGTGCTGGGAACAGCATTTGGAGACCTGGAGATAAGCAGACTTCGTGTGCATGTCTACCAGCTGGAGGGAGGCACTGAGGTTATCAGAGGATACCCCTACTTGTTTCCCTACAGAAGTTCTCCCTGAATTCATAGAGGAAGAATGTGAGAAAAAAAGACAGAAATTCCAAGTTACTGAATGCTTACTATGTGTCAGGCTGCATCGTTTGCTTCCCTTATTTGATGCCCTTTAATTTTTCCAAAAGCCCTATGAGAAAAGTACTAAATCACAGTTGAAAGAGGAAGGTCTGAAGCTCAGATTGAATGACTCCTTTAAATTCTTGGAGGAAAGAGAGGAATCCAACCTGTGCTTCTCACTCCAAAGCCATGACTTTTCTTCTCCATGATGGTGAGAGAGCTCTCACGAGCTTAGAGAGGTGGTTCCCAATTACAGAAGAACTTTGGAATCACCTGGGGAGTGGAGAATTTTAAAAATTCTCAGAAAAAAAAAATCACAGTGCCGGGGTTATTTTAAAAATAACCATACATAAGCCCCACTCTTAATGACTCTGTTTTCATAGCTCTAGGATGGATCTTGGGCACTGGTGTATGTTAAAATCTCCAGACTGTTCTAAGACGAAACCTTAGAATACTTTTTATTATATTTTGTTTGGTTTCAAGTAGTGTTCAGAGGAGCTCCTAGTTCAATGGGAGCTAGCATAAAATCTAGTTCCAAGGGGAATTCATTCATTCATTTATTCATTAATTCAATAAGGGAGACCCATAAGAAAACAAGATTGATGAGTGAATAGAGGAATTCTGAGCTGTGGGAACCAGAATGCCCCTGTGGTATGGCAGGAATAGCCAGTGGGATCCCCTGCTAGGTCAACTGATGCGGCTTCTTTTAAAGTGACCTGACAGTGTGGCAGCTTGTATCTGAAAACATTTTGGTCTTTAAGAATCACACACACACACACACACACACACACACACACACACACATATACACTTCAACTGACCACCAGTGACATTAAGTGTGGACCAAGGAAATGGTTCTGCTGCTTTCTTGTTCTAAGGCAGGAAGAACAAAGGTGCTGGGAGTTGTGAAATAATAATACATTTCACTGGAAAGATCTGCAGCAGATTTATCCAGCCTCAAGAAATACCTCTTTGGCTTTCTCTGTTTCATTTTCCTCAATTTCCTTTTTTGCCCTCTTAGCCTTTTCTAGTTGCCTATCTGCTCACACATGCTGCTCTCCCTCCATGATAAACAAGACCAGCACAGAGAGGGAGCCAGTCATAAAGGAACGATGCTTTATTTCCCTGAAATTCATTCACCAGGCTGATCTCCCTAACCCTCAGTTCTGATTCTCATTCTCCTGTATAAACTCCCTCAAGGCCTCCACATTGCCTGTTGGAGGGGTGAGATTAGACAGAAGGAGACAGAGCCAGACTGCAGGAATGAAATCCTAGCATGGCTGCATTGTACCTATGTGAAGCCTTCCCTGTGACTTGGTTTCCCCATTTGTAAGTGGAGATAATAATAGTCACTACAGGCCAGGCACGGTGGCTCATGCCTGTAATCCCAGCACTTTGGGAGTCCAGGGCAGTTGGATCACTTAAGGTCAGGAGTTCAAGACCAGCCTGGCCAACATGGTGAAACCCCATCTCTACTAAAAATACAAAGTTAGCTGGGTGTGGTGGCGCATGCCTGTAGTCCCAGATACTCGGGAGGCTGAGGCAGGAGAATCATTTGCACCTGGGAGGCAGAGGTTGCAGTGAGCTGAGATTGCACCACTGCACTCCAGCCTGAGCAACAAAGTGAGACTGTCAAAAAAAAGAAAAAAAAAAGTCGCTACCTTATAGGACGGCTTTGAGTTTTAGAGTTAACACATGTAAAATGCTTAGATGTGTATCTGATACACATTAATTGCCCACTGCATGTTGTTGCTCCCATTGTTATCACTGCTCTTATTAAGGGTCTTATTCTCTCCAGCCCATCTCTTGTTTCTTTCACCCGCATACAATTTACATTTCGGCAGTGTGGAATGACTTGCAGTTATTGGAAGCCACCATTCTCTCCTATGGTATTTGCTCATGCTTCCCCTTTCAAAGCATTCTCCCATTTTGTTAGTTTTCTATTGTTGTTGTAACAAATGACCACAAACTTTGTGGCTTACACCAAGGCAAATTTATCATAAGGCAAATTTGTTATCTCACAGTTCTGGAGGTCAGAAATCCCACACAGGTCTCACTGGCTAAAGTCAAGGTATCAGAAGGGCAGCATTTCTTTCTGGAGGCTCCAAGGGGTGAATCTGTTTCCTTGTCTTTTCCAGCTCCTAGAGGCTGCCCACATTTCTTGCCTTCCTCTGTCTTCAAAGGCAGCAACATCAGTGGGTTGAGTCCCCGGATCACATCCCTCTGACCATTCTTCAGTAGTCACATCTCCCTTTGACCACAGCCAGGAAGGAAAGGTTCTCTGTTTCCAAGGTCTCATGATTAGATTGGACTCACCTGGAAAATCCAGGTCACTCTCCTTACCTGAGGTCCTTAACCTGAATCACATCTGTAAAGTCTCTTCTTTCTACATAAAGTAACAGATTCATATGTTCCAGCGATTAAACCATGGACGTCTTCTGGGGTAGGGGACATTATTCTGCCTACTATACCTGTTGATTTCTTGGAACCTTTCAAGACAAATCTTAATATTTATATCTGTTTGCCTTCATCTTCATTATACTGCTATGGCAATGGCAAACAAGTCCCCATTTAGCAATTGAAAAAAAGTGAAACTCAGAAAGCTCAAGAGCCTTGTCCAAAGTTGTTCATACAGCTATTTATTGGCAAAGGGGGAAATTTAGGCCTGCTGTGTCGTGAAATTTTGGAAGTGAAGTCATGACTAATGAGACACAGATATACAAGGTGTTAAATATGCAGGACGGACAACGTTGATGTCAAGGAGTTAATATGCCCCTCTCCACTACATTCAGTCAAAGCTACTCCATGTGGCCGCATCTGGGTCATATCTGTAATTGTTACCAGTGTTTTATATTTTATCAAGTATCTTTGTAATAAAAAGTATGCAGTTATGCAGTGACTTCTGTGTCTCTAAATCAGAATGGGGTTGGACTCTAGGGGTTCATTCTCTGTTTTGTTTTGTTTTGTTTTGTTTTGAAATTCACAATCATTCTCCCGAAGAATGCGTAGCTTCCTAAACTTTCTAAATGTGTAGCTTCCTCAACTTTCCCATAAAAATCTATTGAAGTCCTTTAATCACACTGGCACTTTCAGGGACACATATTCAGTGGCATTGAGTAGCTAATGAAAATATGCTTGCTAATGTGGAGTGTAGCGGGTGGCATGGAGAAAGAAGCAGAGGTAGCGCTGGTTTACTTGACTCAATTCAAGTGTCAGCTCCTCTAGAAGTATCTCCTCCCAGAATAGGTTAGCGGCCTCGTGGACTGACTCCTTCAGCTTTTGGGGCTTGTTTTTCTCATGAGCCTGGGGTCCTTGGGCTCTGAATCCCCAGTGCCAAGCACAGAGCCTGACCCATCTAAAGCTCTGAATTACGAAAAGAGTGAATGACCAATATTGGGCACTAGTAATGTGTAAATCCTCCTGTATTGTTTAAGGTGCTTTAATGAGAAGCTATAGAAACCAACTTTGGCCAACCTAGCTTGGAATGGAATGAGAGACTGTGGCTATCTATACTCTATAACTGCTCAGACCTGCAAGAGGACAGGCCAAGGTAGCCAAACAAATAGCCTCTTCAAGACACTATCTTTTGGGTGGGAAAAAAAAAAAAAAAAAAAAAAAAAAACTATAACCATTTTATTTAGTTTTTCTGTGACTCTGCTAAAGATTCAAATTCCAGGGAGAATGAGGGATTGACTTCATGGGTTTTAGGAGAGGTGGAGGCATCCTGATGGATTTGCCAAAACTGCACGCAATTGGGGAAAAGTAGTTCCTAAATAAAAAGCAGGGAGTGGGAGGGGCTGTGCAGGAAAGAAGAAAAAAACAATACCAGGAGATACCAGGATTCCACACCTGTTCATTTTCATGAGAAGGTATATCCCACTGTTCTACTTACATAGACTTTGCACACAGAGAGTCACCTGTAAGGTCATGCTTCAGTTTTTAATACAGCGCTCCTACCCAAGGCAGGACTTCTCCAGTAACAGAGATTGCCTTCCTTTCCCAGTTGGTCTAGGCTTTTTATTTTTCCTCCAAAGTCCTCTGGGATGTTGAAATAAAATTATTTGTGTATTTATTTTATTGAGCAGAAGTCTGCCTGATATGGTTTGGCTCTGTGTCCCCACAGAAATCTCATCTTCAATGGTAATCCCCATGCATCAAGGGAGAGACCTGGTGGGAGATGATTGGATCATGGGGCGGTTTCCCCCACGTTGTTCTCATGATCGTGAGTTCTCAAGCGATCTGGTGGTTTAAAAGTGTTTGACAGTTCTTCCTTCACTCTCTCTCTCTCTCCTGCTATCATGTGAAGAAGGTCCTTGCTTCCCCTTTGTCTTCCACCATGATTGTAAGTTTCCTGAGGCCTCCCCAGCCATGAGGAACTGTGAGTCAATTAAACCTTTTTTATTCATAAATTATCCAGTCTCAGCTAGTTCTTTATAGCAGTGTGAAAGCAGACAAATACGCTGCCTCCCAGGAGCTTCTGCCCACTTCTGCCCTTCTCTCCCCCATGCCCCACAGGGTGCCCGGAACAAATTAAATCCTTCTTCCATAAGGCAATTCTCTCAGCATTGACCCTGTGTTTTTAAAACTACTTAACTTCATACCTTCACACCACATAGCCATTATAGGTACAATGCCTCTCTCTAAGCAGGGTTCACATTATTGCTCACGTGCACCCCTCTGCTTTCGGCCTTTTGGTGTTTTCTTTTCTTTTCTTTTTCCTTTTCTTTCCTTTTTTTTTTTTTTTTTTTTTTTTTTGAGGTGGAGTCTCGCTGTGTCACCCAGGCTGGAGTGCAATGGTGGGATCTCCTCTCACTGCAACCTCCACTTCCTGGGTTCAAGTGATTCTCCTGCCTCAGTCTCCTGAGTAGTGGGGATTACAGGCATGCACCACCACACCCAGCTAATTTTGTATTTGTAGTAGAGATGGGCTTTCACCATGTTGGTCAGGCTGGTCTCGAACTCCTGACCTCAGGTGATCTTCCCACCTCAGCCTCCCAAAGTGTTGAGATTACATGTGTGAGCCACAGCGCCTGGCCCTTTTGGTGTTTTCTAAGGTTTGTACTTGTATTTCTCCCTGGCTCTTCCCACCCTTGACTGCTTCATGTCCTCAAGACTACCCAGCCCCAGCTGCCAGGACATACCTCTTACTGAACACTCTCATCCTCTTTTGCAGCGAAGGATATGGCCTCTGCCAATAGGCAGCGTTTGTCCTTATCTGGCTTCACAGCTTAACCTTCATATGTCCAGATAGAGGTTATCTAAACTCTCTAAAACTGGGTTGCTTGATCTCTAATATGACAAAATACATACCTTAACAGGTTGCTCAAGGGTTCTATGAGATGACACGTTTGAACATCAGGATATTTTGAACCTAGGTGCTTAATAAATGTTAGTTGTTCCAGTTATCCTTTTAAATATTAATTTTATCATTTACAAAATGAGACAGGTTATATTCATGTCTCATTTTAAAAAATCAAGTTATAAATCAATAAAATGAAGGACTAAATAAAAAGCGAACTTTCTATTCTCCCCCAATCTCATAACTTTCCTCAAAATTAACCACTGGTGTTCACTGTTCCAAAAAAAATGTATAATTCATATCTATCTTCATGTCTGTGCATATCTTGTTTTTTCAGTATATAATATGACTGGGACAAATTTTCATGTCTCTAGTGTATCTTTTTAAATGGCTACATAGTATTCCATAGTATGCATATGCATAAATGGTTAGCCATTTCTCCCTTGATGAACATTTGTTTCTACTGTTTTGTATTTGTGTGCACATTTGCTACTCCTAGAATGGAATTGCTGAGCCAAAGACTTTACACATTTTACTTTTCAGCCAATCTTAATAAATTACTTTTGTAAATAAACCTTATCAATTATATTCATACCCACAGTATATGAGAGTTACTGCTTTTTCACACCCTCACCATTATGTAATATTTTTATGTAAGCTTTTTTCATGTGTTGCAACCTGTATGGGCTAAAAGAAGAATGTGGTAGATGGCTTCCTGTTTTGCTGAATTATTAATGAGGCTCACTATCTTTTCCTGTGTTCATTGGCCATTTGTATTTTCTAGTCTATAAACCTATGAGCCTTCTTATCTCATTTATCCATTATTCTGATTGGGCCACTTTTTAAATGTATTGAACTGTTTAAGCTCTTTACATATGATTCATACCAATCCTTTGCAGTCTATGTAACAAATATTTTCCTCCAGTACGTCTCTTATCTTTAAGCCTTACTTAGGTTAACTTTGTTAACTTTGTTAACATAGAATCTCTGGAGAGCTTGGTTACTCTTAACAAGAATAGAAATGAAATCATTAACCCTCACCTCAGCTAAATTCCTGCTAAAAGAGAAATAGTTAACACACCCCAAATTTAAATTTTTAAAATTTAAATTGTTATAGCTATGTTTTTTCCTTTTAACTTTTTTCTGTGTGTATAATTTCAGGTGTACCTACCCCATGAATATATATTTTTATAATATCACTACAATGAGCTTTTTTCATATTGGGGTTTTAATTCATCTGAATTTATTTTTAAATAATATAAAGTTCTGTAGATAATTAATGAAGAGATAATTGCTGATGTAAGATGCCCCTTTTACTATATACTAAATTCATACTAAATTATACAGTTGAACCCATGTCTAGGTCCTCTCTTCTTTATCATTGAGTTATATAGATATTCTTACATCAATACCAAAATCTTTTAATTATGTAATTTAATTTCATAGATAATTTAATATATTTAATTT
>NW_016806456.1:905610-1006325 GCF_001698545.2 Rhinopithecus bieti
TATTTAATTTTATATAACTTAATTATATAAAATAATTTTAATTTAATAGAATATATAATACATTATATAATATTCTATATGTATTACATACTATGGGTTTTATATATAAGTTACATACATGCACATGCATTCAAATTTGGAGGCACAGAGAAAGGGCTATGGGATTTCAAAGACAAAAACGTCTATTTATAATTTGGGAAATCAGAAAACAATTTAATGTGGAGGTGGCATTTGAACTGTAGCTTGAGGTAGGATTTGGTCATGAATGAACCAATGAAAAGGCATTCCAAGAAAAAGGAATTGCTTTAGCAACATGACAGAGACAGGAAAACACAGGTTAGGACCCTGTCCACCACCAATCCATAAAAGCAAGTGTTATAGCTTGGTTGGATTGTAAGAAATGTTCAGAAAGGAGAGAAGTTAGAAATTAAATTTGAGAGAGTCAGATTGCATCAGGATCATAGGTGCTCTGAGTGCCAGGCTAGGAAGAATGAACGATCTTGATTCTGAGGCAATAGGAGCCCTAGAGAGTTTAGCAGTGGCATGATTTCACCTGTATCTTGGGAAGATGATGGCAGCAAGTAGATGTGAGGGAAGGATGGAAATGGGAGAACAATCAAGTCGCTGCTGCAGTGTTTTAGGCAGAAGATGAAGAGGCCTAAAGAAGTGGCAAAGAAAAGTTTCCCCATGATCTTAGTCAGCATTTTCTATTTCTTCCTAATACACTGCATTAAAAGAAACTGATTGAAGGTTGCAAAGCCAAAAGCCTTGTATTTAGGCAACAAACAGAACAGAAAAGCTGACTTTCCCATTTCGCCCCCGGTCCCCGCAAGAGCCTCCAAGGCACTTAAAGTATTAAAGTTTGTGTATTCTGGCTATATCTGAGTAGCCCTGTAACAGATGGATCTTTTAGGAGAGCAACTCTGGTCAGGGACTTCCGTCTTATGCAGAGCTTCTCAACCTCAGGATGACTGACCTTTGGGGCCAGATAGTTCTTTGTTGTGGGGACTTTTCTGTGCATTGATGTTTAGTAGCATTCCCTGGCCTCTATCCACTAGACGTCAGTAGCATACCCCAGTCAGGTGACAAACAAAAATGTCTCTAGACATTGCCAAGTTTCCCCCGATAACCTCTTGTTTAGTGGGCCCTAGAGCCAAAGCCTCTCTCCTAGTGAATTAGTAGTAGGACTATACAGTTAGAGGAGCTGATGTGCTTGGATTTTGGTACTGGGCACCAACCCATTCCCACTACGTAATAGGTATAGATCCTTGGACAAAACACATATAAGCTCACCAAGCTTATCGCCCAGAAGATGAAGACAATAATAACTATTTCACATGATGGTTTAGAAAAGTAGATGAGATGATGTGTGTTATGAAGAGATAAATGCAGTGATTTGCACACTGTAACTGCTCAATAAATGTGTTAACTCAAATGCGTTTTCCTTAGCTCTTTAGTGTGGCTTTTTTCTTGACACAAAGTACTCTTTGCCATAAGATGCTTCAAAATGCCCACCTTTTAGTCCAACGTAAATCTCAGGTTTCAGAGTCTTGTTCATGGAAGGCACATGCAGAATGTTAAGCTGATAATCAATAACCCACAGTACAAGGTCCATCTCCAGTCAACAGGGGACAGCTGGTCCTAGGTTTGGTTGCATTCAGCCTCTGAAATGATTGTTCTGGGTATTGCCATAGCCACCCAGAATAAACGCTCCCCGTGGGGCTGCAGTGGCAGTTCCCATTTGCATCAGAGACTCTGAAGCTTTAAGAATGAGAACGTGAAGAGCTGAAAACAGTGGGCCTTCATCCTGCTCATGAAGATTCCAGATAGTCATTTCTTCTGAACTTTTTAATAACTGACTCTGCTTCCTTTTCTCTCCCTCTGACTCTTCTCTCTCTCTCTCTCTCTTTTTTTTTTTTTTTTTTTTTTTTTTTTGAGACAGAGTCTCACTGTCATCCAGGTTGGAGTACAGTGGATGATGTTGGCTCACCGAAACCCCCACCTCCTGGGTTCAAGTGATTCTCATGTGTCAGCCTCCTAAGTAGCTGGGACTACAGGCATGAGCCACCATGCCCAGCTAATTTTTAGTAGAGATGCAGTTTCACCATGTTGACCAGGCTGCTCTTGAACTCCTGACCTCAGGCGATCCGCTCGCTTCAGCCTCCCAAAATGCTGGGATTATAGGCGTGAGCTGCTGTGCCCAGCCTGACTCTTCTCTTTTTACCAAGAATTGACTTTTGATTTTTTTCTTCTTAAACTTTATCTCTTCCCCTAATACTCTAATTTGTATTTTTATTTTTTATGGATTCCAATCCTTCTCTCTTTGCCCCCATGCCTTAGCTCTTCTCCTTATCATTATCTGTTCTACTTCTCAATGTCTTTCTCTTAATTTTCCTTATATATCTAGCATTTATTTACTTAAAATTACGCTCCCTAATTCATAATTTTCAAAGGAGAAGACTTAAACTTTAAATTTATTTTAAATTTTAATCATCTTTTGATGATATTTAAATTGTTTAAATTTTCTGGATCCAAGACCTAAGTAGAAAAATTTCTAGCATTCTGCCACATTTCCCCAACTTCAACTCTTTCCCTTACCACTCTCTAAAGGAAATCTATTGGAATTGTTTTAAGTTTTTATTAGCAGCTGATTTAAACAGAGCTGGTGGATTAACGTGAAAGTATGTGAAAAATACTGTGTATTTAGATAGCACAGTTGTTTCAAGAATCTCTGGAGAGCTTGGTTACTCTTAACAAGAATAGAAATGAAATCATTAACCCTCACCTCAGCTAAATTCCTGCTAAAAGAGAAATAGTTAACACACCCCAAAACAAATACCTCTTCTTTCCACTTCCTCATTCTCTTTGCTCCCGCTAAAGCAAACATTTCGGGACCCTTTGTCCCTTTGACAGTTGTCCTGCTGCTACTGGTGGAGGTGGTGCTGGAAATGGAGGATCGATCATTATTCTGGACAGAAAACCACCTTTTGCACACAGTAGGCACTCATTATGGGATTGACTGGATGCCATAATGCAGTTGCCCCATAGCTGGGGGTGGAATTTGTAACAACACCCTGTGATTTCATCCTTCGTACCTCGTATAACATGTATACACACACCAAATAGACACAACACAGAAGGACTTCAAAGAGGCGCCGGCTTTGCTGTTTTCATACCTTGATCAAACAAGGATAAAAAATAATCCAGGGCAATGGTTTAGTAAAGTTTGCTCTGGAAAGTGCCCACCAGTTTCTTGGGAAATTTTGCTGGCCTGGGCCAAGCCCAGGACTTGGGAATTTTCATGGAGACACCCCCAAACCTTATAGGAGAAGAAACCCAACACACAGCCAACTGAACAGACACGTGTAGATAAACACCTACTCAGTTTCTGCAACTCAGGCTAGATCCCTTCATTTGTGAGGCCTTCCTTATTGCCCAGAGGAGATCGGCTTGCTTCCTTCTCTTTGATCTCACAGCACTTGGTGTGCATCTTATTTATTGCTCTTCATATGTTACATTGCAATGATGCCTTTTCTAATCTCGCCCAGTTACTTGAGGGCAGAGACAAAACACTTCTGTATCTATACACAGTTTAGCACAGAGCCAGGCCCAGGCAAAGTCTGATAAACGAATGCCCCAGGGAGAGCCAAATTCCATCCACTATCTGTTTTTGTCAATAAAGTTGTGTAGGAACACAGCCACACTCATTGGTTGATATATTTTCTATAGCTGCTTTCAGGCTACAATGGCAAAGTTGGGTAGTTGCTACAGAGCCTGTATTGCCTCAGACCGAAATGATTCACTCTCTGGCACTTTACAGAAAAGGCAGGCCAATCCCTGCACAAGCACACGCAGCCAGTTTGAAAGAATCAACCAAAATGTTGCCTCAGGAATGTTAACAAGAATAGGGAGCAGAGTATCATTGAAACAAGAGTCTCTTCTGTCTTCTCTCGTAAAGACTTTATCTTTTGCCTTAAAACCTGCAACTCAGCTCTCCACTTTTTTTCTGCATTTGGTTTTTGTCATTGTTTTTCTCCCCTTTGGGGCTGTTTCTCTAATACATATTTTTTATTTTCAGTAATGGAATGTGATTCATCCATTAAATATTATCTTTTTGAAACATGTTATATATCATAGTAAATAATACTAATTACATCAAGTGCAAATTCACATATAGTCTAATTCCAGACAAAGTTTTTAGAAGGCAATGTTCAGGGAGAAGGAAGAAACATACAGCAATATCATGAATAATTGCTTCCAGCTATCTAGACGTGGGTGAGTTTTATTCATTTATTATACTTTCTTATATTTACAATAATAATGAATCTATCCTATCTGCCAGGCATCTCTGATAAAAGCAGTTCGGATTTCAGTGCTCCTGTTATTACACAGACACTGTCTCTACTAGGGCATCCCACATTGCTAAATGTTAGACTCACTCGTAAATCCTACGTGTGATTCATCTCTATCACATTTGTGAAACTGCTTTGGATAAAAGTCATTGTGTATATGGAAAACATTATCTTTATTTATTTATTTTTTCGATCTTGTAAAAAAATTTAAAAATCAGGTTATCCTCTAAGTCTAATTTGCGATTTTAGTTCTACTTATTAGGTTGATTCATAAAGATAGATTTCACTGTTTCAGCTGCTTTAATTACCTCCTTTCTAATGCAGACATCTAAATTCTGCCAGAGGCTAAAAGAGAAAGTAGCATATACGGTTTTGATGTGGTGGAAAGACATAGGGGCACAATGCCTTCAAAGGTAAGCTCCACCTTTGCTGCCTTCTAGATGTGACCTTGGGTCAGTCATTTCAGTTTTCAGAGGCTGTTTCCTCATCTGCAAAATGGGATTACTAATAACCTACTGGGTTACTGGAAGAATTAAAGAAAACAGTTTTATGCAAGTGCTGGATTAAGAGATTTTATGACAAAAGAAGGCCTTTAAAATTAGTGAAAGTGTTTGCTATAGAAGGAAAATGCAGTGTGCTTCCAGTGGAAGAACCCCAAAAGGAAATGATACTTCCTGTCTCTCTGACTCAGTCAGAAGCAGGAAGAATCTTCCTTCACATGCTCTTCTATTATATACTGTAATTTATTTGAAAGAACACGGAAAGATGAGTCAGGGAACCCCGGTCCAGCTTTACCTCTAACTTGCCGTGCAATCTTAAATAAATCACATTCCCTCTCTGGGCCTCTTTTTGCTCATTTGTAACATGAGGGCTTTAAATAAGAATCTCTCTAATATTTGTAATTTCTAATATGAAAATTCCATGGATTCAAATGATTGCAGAAGTGTGTCATATTGACTAAATAAACCAATGAAGTTTTTTGTTTTTGTTTTTTTTCTAAATTCACCTTGGAAAGGAAAATATTCAACACAGGTATAGTGTTTTACAGCTTACCATGTACTTTCATGATCCTCAGAACAGCCCTGGGAGCTTGAAAAGACAAGTATTACGATCCCATGTAACAGAGAAGGAAAACAGAGCCATGATCACATAGCCAGCAAGTGATTGAACCTGCATATGTACCCTGGGATGCCTGAAACCAAACTTTGCAAACTGTCTAGTCTACCAGGAAGAATACATTTCAATGTTCTGGTTGTTCACCTTGAACACCTTAAGTTTCCAGTGAATCTCTAATTAAATTACCCACATATCTTCTGTTTGATTAGAGGTCTTCCTTGTTCTGCTGTAAGATTTACCAGCACGGGAAATTCATTTGCACAGGGCCATCTTTACAATGTTCACAGTCCAGATTTTCATTGAAGGAGAGTCCCCAGTTGGGAGACACTCCTATAGAGGGCAGCCAGTAACATCAGGAGAAAGCAAGCTCAGAGTTTCCTAAGAAGCTCCGTTGTGGCAAGCCTTTTCATTTCATGACCTCAGCAGAAAGCTAGAGGAAAACAACCTCAAACACAGCTCAAACTG
The DNA here is from genome assembly GCF_001698545.2 of Rhinopithecus bieti. Classification (NCBI taxonomy): domain Eukaryota; kingdom Metazoa; phylum Chordata; class Mammalia; order Primates; family Cercopithecidae; genus Rhinopithecus; species Rhinopithecus bieti. The sequence goes on from NW_016806456.1 coordinate 911,544, forward strand.
GGTCTGCACACAGGCAGGCAACTGCTCTAGTAAGAGGTAAACTGCACTGGTACCTTAGGTGTGGGGTAACTGGGACAAACCACATACATCCTTGGAGTATAAGTGTCTTTATGGGCAAATCTGTAGGGTGAAATGCCTAACAAATTGACTGTTTTCAACTTAACAAGTAGGCCCAGGTGTCCTCTCTAGAGGAAATCTTCCCTGGTTCCCCCAAACAGGATCACAAACTGTCCCCTTTGCTCCCAAGTCAAAGCTTTTGTCTTTTGTAGTATCTACTTATCACACGTAAGATTGTAATTCTGTTTACTTATCTATCTTACCCACTTGACTGTGAGCTTCTTGAAGATAAGAACTACATGATTTCTTCTGTACATATGTAAATATTTTTTATTTTTCTGTCTAAGCTATTCAAGTCTCCTAGAGCATTCAGACATAGTGTTTGCAATATTTTACTCTGGCAATATCTTCACAATGTCTCTAAGACCTTTCAGGCCCTCCCTTCAACCCCTTGTTTCTCTGAACCTCCATCCTCTTGCCTCAGTACTCATTTCACCTTAGCCATGCTGGATTTCTTGTTGTTCTTTTGACACACATGAGCACATTCCTGACTTGCCCCTTTGAGGCACACTGTCCCTCACTCTTCCTGGATGCCCCCTAGAAACCTCTAGGCTGACCTCATCACCTCCTCCATGCCTTGCTTGGATCTCTCAATCTTGATGAAGACCAACATCTCCACCCATTTCGTTGTGTTTCCTGCCTCCCCAGGTAGCCCTTGGCACTCCTAACACTCCTTCCCATGCTTAGCTTTCTTCTTTTCCATAGCACTGTCAACGTTAACCTATGATGTATCATTGTGGCTTTTATTTTGTGTCTGTATCTCCTTCTAGAATGTCACCTTCACGAGAAAAGGGAATCTTTGTCTTGTCTGCTGGAACCAAACACATCCCTAGAAAAGTGTCAGGCACATAGTAAATGCTCACATAGAGTTTTGCATTGATTTAAATCTATTGACTTTTTTTTTTCTACTTGAGCTATTTAAGTCCCCCATGAGAATCAGGCTGAGCCCTTCCAATATTTTGGACCTAAACATTCTGGCTGATCACTCTGGCTCTCTCCTGGTCTTTGTACAGACATGACCTTAATGATGCTGAGCCCCATGGCAAAGCTTTGCCCACAGGAAGTGATGAGTCCCTTAATAAAGCAGATTTCCTTTTGCTATTCAACAGCAAGATCTTTGGGCTATTTAAAAAAATTGTGTTTCTCCTTATAAAATAGTTTCAAAACTGAATTTTCAAAATGGGTGAAGACCTCCTAGACACCCTGAAGATGGGATGAACTCCCCTTATTCGTCAGAGAGTGCTGGGTTGGAGCAGGGACCCCTTTCTGTGTGCTCATCGTCCTCATTTCCATTGTCTTTCCACCTCTATGAGTCGTTAACTGTATTAATCACAACCAAAACAAAGCTAATAATTGCTTCTTGGAACGTTGTGTAACACCATGGAACATTGCCATGGGCCTCTGAGAATCGGCCTCTAACTGCTCGGAGTAATTTCTCAGGGATTTTAACGCAGCCCGTCTTTAAGCTGAATGTTTATCATTTTCCTTTTTATTGTTTCTGGCTCCTCCCCTGCCTTTGAAGTTTCTGAAATCTTTAAGCATTTGGCTAGTCTCTATACACCGCAGGTCTTCTCCCTCAAAGAGGGCACCTGGCCAGGAGAAAGGAACTGGAGCTCCTCTCTTGGCTGGGCCTATAAAACAATCAGATTGCTCTGCAGCCTGCCATTTGAAACGTGAGCTGTGCTAAAAGTACAGATAATGCAGCGTGTTCCAAGGAGATTAGAATATCCCAGTGGGATTTCATGTGAATGGAGAGGGAGAGTAGCTCAAGTCCTCCACACACCATTTAACCCTTTCTTCTCCAGTCTGTGTTGTCTAGGAGGGTAGGTCAAGGGCACAGATCTGCTCCCCTCTTTTCCATAACCACCCTGACTTGTGAAAATAAGGGGTTTACAGCTGGGAGTTTTCCATGAAACTGTTGATTATTCTCCTCTGCTCCATTTGGTAACTTATGTCGGTAGTTAGCTTTTCTTGGCTATGAGCATCCCAGATCCCATGGCTTCCCTCAGAGGAGGAATAGCCTTGTCGTTCTACTCCAAAGTAGGGAAAGATTTATTTTCTTCTTTTTTTTTCTTTTCTTTTTTTTTTTTTTTGAGACGGAGTCTTGCTCTGTCGCCCAGGCTGCAGTGCAGTGGCACGATCTCAGCTCACTGCAAGCTCCGCCTCCTGGGCTCATGCCATTCTCCTGCCTCGGGTTCCCGAGGAGCTGGGACTACAGACACCTGCCACCATGCCCGGCATATATATATGTATTTTGTATTTTTAGTAGAGATGGGGTTTCACCATGTTAGCCAGGATGGTCTCCATCACCTGACCTCATGATCCGCCCTCCTCCCCTCCCAAAGTGCTGGGATTACAGGCGTGAGCCACTGCGCCCGGCCAGTTTATTTTCTGCCTCTTGCTCCTCCCAGAATTTTCAGCTCTTTTGACAATTTCCAAGAAAAGGGATGAGTTCCAGCCACCATGCCATGAGGACACCCTGGATACCCCAACTCAGAGCCTAGAGTGAGTATTTGCATTGAAGAGGAAGCATGTCATATATTTGAAGTTTAAGTTTCATGAATAAGATCTGGGCCCAAACTGGCTTTATTCATTCAAAGGCCCGGTCAAAACCAGGAAGTTAAAAAAGTTGAGGTGGCTGGTTTCACCTGGCTCCAGTGTCCATTCTTCTCACTTTCTCCACATGTGTTTGTTATCCTTTCCACATCAGCGATGAAGCTCAAACTCAGTCTCACATGGGAGCAGCAGCACCAAAATAAAATTTGTGTATCCTACAGGAATAACCCAGCAGGCAAGCCTGCAGGATAGAGCCAAGTGAGGCAAGTGGTGGTGGAGCTCAGAGTGTCACGTAATTAAGTGTTGTTGCAAGGACTGGAAGGGAAGATGGGGTAATAGATGTCTGCCTAGAGTGAAGACATGGCAGAGCCAAGCCTGCCTGCTATGTGTCCCAAACCTCCAATGATCCCCAACCCTGTGCAATAAAAGCCGGGTAAACTAAGCAACTGACGAAACCACAGCTCCTGATGAAAGAGGGAGTTGTTTTCTTCTGCCTGCCTGCTGAGTTGTAGAATTCAGAACCTTTGTTTTATCCAGCTTAAATCCCTGTCACTCTTTAGCAGGGACTCAGGAGGAGGAGTTATGAGGAATGTGGCAAACGATGATGAATATTCCCTTGTGGGGAAAAGCAGCAAATGCCACAATGTCCCTGCCATGCTCATGCTCTCCTTAGTTATGGAATTACTGATTCCTGGGAGCTGAAAGGATCACCTAGGTGATTCTCTCTCACTCAGTTGATGTTGGAATCCCAGCTACAAGGTGCCTCACAACAGCCCCTCCCATCCCATCCCTGTTTGGATGTTTCCATTGATGGCGAGTCTCCAATCCCTGGAGGCAGCCCAGCCTAATAAGCCTGCATCATATTTTTTGGGTTATTAGAAATGTGTGGTAATGTGGTCTAAATAAATATTGAATTGATAGCCATCTCTTGAAAAATAGCAGAATGTCATGTCCCCATTATTTCCTAGGAATTCTCGGGGAAAATGTGTGTGTTCTCCACATTCATGAAGGTGGCCACTTGTAACCACCTCCAGCTGCCAAGGCTTGAAACAGTGGCTGCTATAGAGGTTGCAGGACACTTTGCATTCCCCAACCCTAAGCAACAGCAGGCTGCTGGCTCTCACACTCTCTCCCTCTCCCTTGATTCGTGATGAGTTAAAGCACCATCTTCTTCATAGCACCCAACAGGGCTGTGGATGTTCTTAACATTGACAGGCTGCAACCCATCCTAGGGATCCCTGCCTTGCTCCCCTCATGGGGGTGGAAAGAATCAACTTTATCCCTTCAGAGAGAACTGAGGTCTCATCCAAGAAGCCCCCTTCATGCCATGAAAGGAGGATCACAATAATTAAGTTGCACGTGCACACACACACACACCATTTCAATATGAAGCATTTGGATTAATGCACTGCCTTAGGTCAGTTTCCTGAGAAGCCTTCGAGATGATAATTCAAGTACAAGTGATTTATTAGGGGAGAGTTCCCAGGACAGCCTAGCAGAGGAGCTCAGGAAGCAGGAAAGGAAAGGAGAAAACATTGAGCAAGGTACAATCTCGGGCAGTATGCAGCCTCAGTCTGATCCCACAGGGAGTCTATAGAGTGGAAATTACACCTTAGAGTCAAGACTCAAGGCAAGGAGACAGGGTTCATATTCTTTATTACAGTCCATCACTGGCATGGGTCACTCCAGCAGGTTGCAAACTCAGGTACTTCCAGCTCTCTGAGGTCCTAGGCAAAGTGGCTGTAGCAGCCCAAGGGCACTGTCTGTTAGACAGGAAGGCACCCAGAAGTCAGGAAAGGGATACACAGTAATGTAAAAGGGATCTGAGAGGATCTGGGCAGAGCATCAACATGTCCACTCATTCACTTGTGTCATCCAAACAATGGGTTTTATTGGCCCAGACTTGATGTACTTCTAACATAACTTGGTATCTGTATAGTAAGAAACAGCCAACAATTTTTTAATAGTAGTTGAACTCTAGGATAGGTTGGGACTGGGAAGGTTCTGCCTCATACCACACCCCAATGCATAGATATAATTCAGTCTAAGCCTACACCAGCTCTTTGGTATACATTCACATTTTGATGGACACTGTTCAAATAAATTCTTGAAGCCACTTTGTAGAGGCTGCTGCAAAGTCTTGTTTGCTGCGCCTCTGTGGGCATATGAGCTTGGTCGTGTCCCGTCCTTCATTAGAATTTTCTATCCAGCTGCCCATCAAGACTAGTCAAATCACCTCCCAAACAATGATAAAGATTGTTATGAGCAAGTCTGGATCACGTCTTCCCGTTCTGCAGATGATGGCATCTCTTGGAAAGTAGATATTATATGCAAAATCACCCACATAAAACTCCTCTACAAACACAAATCCAAACCCAAATAAAGCTGCTCTTACTTCCCTTACAGTAAACAATCCAAAATCTATAGGACTATCAAATCAAGTCTTTATCTTTGTGGGTATGTTTTCATTTAATTTTCCAGTAATAACTACAAGAACCCTGGTGCTCCATCATTTTATGCCCAGGAACCTATAACATGGCAAGGAAATCTCAAGACATTGCCATTTCAATTTTATCCGAGTTTTAATGGTCCAGTTTTAGGTTCTGTTTATTTTCTGTCTTCTTTTATTCCTCCCCGGAGTAAACAAAAGCATATGTTCCTTTCTCCTTCTCCCTGTAACACCTAAAAAGGCAGGCAAGAGAAAACCCCAGGGAACATCACTCTTAAGTCAAACCAGCCCACACAAGTTGGACTCTCATGTCTGTTTAAAAAAGTTTATCCTGTTTCCTGTGACACCCCTTCTAATCTCTGGCACACAGTGGTAGGCATTCAGTAAGACTGGGCTCCTGGGTTCTTCCTCTTTCCCCTTGAGTAACTCAGGCTCTACCAAATTTCCTCTTCCACACACTCAATCAACCCTCATCCCTTGCCTTCAGAACTTGTTTCTCTGTTTATCTGGTTGTCCACTGCTTCCATGGAGACAAAAAAATGAATGAGACTCTATTTTTGAGCACTTACTATGGACTGGGAACCTTCTACCTATCATCTTATTTTAATCCTCACACATTCTCCTGTAAAGTATCATGATTTTCCCATGAAAGCTAAGGTACAGAGGATGTCAGTGACTTTTCCTTGATCAAGTAGCCAGGAGAGAAGCAGGATGTGACATGGAAACCAAGTTTGGCTGAATCTAAGTGTAATAATTTCTGTCCCCTGCAGTTTCCATTTTCTAGACTATGCTTTGGGTCTTCAACTTCCATACCAACACCAGAGGATAAGTATTTGAGACCCCACAATGGTCATCCAACTATGAAAAAGTTCTCATTTTAAGCATACACAGTTTTAAAAAAGAATCAACTTCATGTATTTGGAAAACCATAAGCGCTGTCTTCCGTCATTCAAAAATGTCTGTAACAGACCAGCATTATTGACAGTTCTGAGCTAGACCGAAGGAACTCTTGTTTATGACTTCAACAGAATTATTTTGTTATTACAATGTTTGCAAGCATGTTTAATGTATTGTTCAGTCAAATGATAGTCTCTATAGCTTGCAACTCAAAATATCGTGGTGGTGAAATACTCATTAGTCACCTGCTATAAGTTCAATGGAATGTGCTAGGACACAGAGTTTATAAAAGCAGATACTGTCTTGTTAAGCTGTCAGATCACATAATGTACAGCCTCACGCAAGGACACTGTCATCAGGAAAAAGGCTTAGATTATGTGCTCCAAGCACACCGAGAAACTGGTTTCTGGAAACCCGACTTTTCAATGAACGCTTGTTAAAGCAGAGTTAATGTGTTTCCTACTGTTATAACAATGATATGTGAGTCACATATGTGGTTTCGAGATTCCTAAACTGGATCTGCCTGGCTGCTGATGTAATCAGAAATAACCTCTGGCTGTTTGAGACTAGCATATTCAGGAGGAAAAGTGCCCAGCTGATGCAACTGCTGATTTTTGTTAACACTATCACCGACATTCCCAGCACTCCAAACTCTTTAAGATATTATTCATTAATACTTGGTTTTCATTTGGAAAATTTATTTACTATCAGGGCAAAATATTTTTGGGATTTAGCCTGCAAATTTATCTTAATTCCCAACGTCTGAAGGTCCTTTGTTATTGGGGAAAAGAATGTGGGGTTAGGTGTCAGATTTGCATTTGAATTTCAGCTCTGTCACTTACCTGTGTGATTTCACAGAAGTTACTGAATCTCTCTGAGCCTTGAGTTTCTAATCTGGAAAAACAGGAAGTTATTCCTATCTCATAATGTTCTGAGAATAAAGTTAGACATAGAGCAGCCTTTGGGAAAACAAGCGAGTACAACATAGACAACCAGGTATTTGAACCTAGGCTTGCCTCCAGGGATCCTGGCTTGATGAATCCTCTGGGTTTTGAGCCCTGTGTGCCCAAGACAGAAACCTGCTCTAGTTCTGGGCCCTCTAGGCCGGGCTGTCCTCCCCAAGCCCTAAACAGGGGATTCATTCAAACTCCCTAGGTCTTCATAGAAAGCAAGAGAAAAATGATGGGAGGAGGTTGTTGAGCCAGTTTCTTGCAAGAGCAGTCTTTCCTATGGGATGCCATCAGTCAGTTGTTAAGTTTACAAAGCAGCAGGAATATGGGACTGAGAATTTTGACTTTCAAAATTTCTATGAGCAGCCTCTTGATATCAGGATAAGAAGTGAAAATGTCAGCTGTGGAAGGAAGAAGATCATGAAAATGCTGCCATTTCAGAGGGGCAGAGATCAGGGCAGAAAAAGAAATCGTAAGCTTCCTGAGACCTGTGGCTGATTCATTAAGCAGTAAAGAGGAGGATGCTTACAAGGTGTTTCAACCACCAGGGACCCAAAAGGTGGGAGTGTAAATTAGTTCAACCGTTGTGGAAGACAGTGTGGCAATTCGTCAAGGATCTAGAACTAGAAATACCATTTGACCCAGCAATCCCATTACTGGGTATATACCCAAAGGATTATAAATCATTCTGCTATAAAGACACATGCACATGTATGTTTATTGCGGCACTATTCACAATAGCAAAGGCTTGGAACCAACCCAAAAGCCCATCAATGGTAGACTGGATAAAGAAAATGTGGCACATATACACCATGGAAAACTATGCAGTCATAAAAAAGGATGAGTTCATGTCCTTTACAGGGACATGGATGAAGGTGGAAACCTTCATTCTCACTAAACTAACACAAGAACAGAAAAACAAACACTGCATATTCTCACTCACAAGTGGGAGTTGAACAATGAGAACACATGGACACAGGGAAGGGAATATCACACACTGGGGCCTGTTGGGAGGTGGGGGACTAGGGGAGGGATAACATTAGGAGAAATACCTAATGTAGATGACGGGTTGATGGTTACTGATGGTTACAGCAAACCACCATGACACATGCATACCTATGTAACAAAAACTGCACATTCTGCACATGTACCCCAGAACTTAAAGTATAATACAAAAAAAAAGAAAAGAAAAGAAAAGAAAAAAAGAAAAAAGAAAGGAGCACGAAGAATTTGCTCTGAGGACCATACCATAGTACCTGTGTCCTTANAGTCATAAAAAAGGATGAGTTCATGTCCTTTACAGGGACATGGATGAAGGTGGAAACCTTCATTCTCACTAAACTAACACAAGAACAGAAAACAAACACTGCATATTCTCACTCACAAGTGGGAGTTGAACAATGAGAACACATGGACACAGGGAAGGGAATATCACACACTGGGGCCTGTTGGGAGGTGGGGACTAGGGGAGGGATAACATTAGGAGAAATACCTAATGTAGATGACGGGTTGATGGTTACTGATGGTTACAGCAAACCACCATGACACATGCATACCTATGTAACAAAACTGCACATTCTGCACATGTACCCCAGAACTTAAAGTATAATACAAAAAAAAAGAAAAGAAAAGAAAAGAAAAAAAGAAAAAAGAAAGGAGCACGAAGAATTTGCTCTGAGGACCATACCATAGTACCTGTGTCCTTAGTCACCTTCCAATTAGAAAGCATTTCCATCTATACCATGCATTTTCAACCTCACCCCACACTATGAGTCAGGAATCCCCTTTTGAGAGATGAAAAACTACAGGCACAGAAACCCTGGATGACCTAAAAATTCTCTGTGAAATCACATTAGAGAAATAGCCACATGTTGCTGCCGTGTGGTGAGTGTCCCTTGGTTTAGACTTCTTTCTTAACTGCCTCATGAAATTGAATTATATCCCAAAGACCTGGGAAAGAGCAGAAGATGTTATCCAGTTTATAAAGTCTTTTCATGTCTTTGGTGGTTCCATTCCAAAAGAAGCAAGAGGAAAATAATGCAAACATTGAAATGCTGACTTTAAAATTGAATAGTGAAACTCAATGTTGTGGATTCGCTATGTTCTTAAAAGTTCATTTTTTAAAAGAAGAAGAAAAGTCTTTAAGGAACAGTAAGCATCTCTGTCTTATCAAAATCTGATCTCCAAATGAGAAATTGCTTCCTCTTTCTAATAATAATAATAAGCACTTACTATATTCTGGACAGTATAAACACTTTGCAATCATTATCCCCTCAACTCAGTGGAGTGGATATTATTACTATCCTTTTATTAGAGATGCAGAATAGGAGACTGAGAAAATTTAAGTGACTAGCCTGAGAACAGTCAGCTTCTATGTGGCAGACCCAGGATCTGAACACACTCTGATGCCAAAGCATGTTTCTCTTATTCCTAATTGCAACCCTTCAGAAAGTGCACTGGCAGAGCATACACATTTTTTCATGGAATTATGAAAAAAAGAAAAACCTCATGAGGTAAGAAATACCACTTGAAATTTTCAGATAAGAAAGCTGACTTTACATGATTTCTCTATGTCATACAAGTAGACAGGTAAAGATTCAGTATAGCTCTAAGGCTGAAACTGGAACCCAGAACCCTTGAGTCCAGAGCAACCTAAGTCTGTTACTTCTTTGTATCTGGCATTATGATTCCTCATGAGAAAAAAATTGGGGGTTAGTGCAAAATTTATTTCTCCATAAGCAAGGAACTGTTAAGTTATACAGATATTTAGATACAGCAACTGGGACCATCCCACTTACTGCCCAAATACTCATTCACTCAATTGCCAACTAACATTTATTGAGTACCAAGTATATACAAGGCATTGTCAAGTCTTAGAATACAGAATAAGCAAAGAGTAAAAGATGTGTCTGGAACCTCACGGTGCTTATTGGGTCCCCCGGTGCCTTCTTTACCAGGCACACTTTCCCAATATTGATGGAAAAAGAAATCTATTGTTAAATCTCAATGATTTTCTTTCAACATTTTTCCTGAAATCCCCATTGCCTTTGATATAATCTGGCTACTTCCTGGGTTCTACCAAGCTTTGACCCAATGAGGTTGACTTTGGTGACTCTTTAACTAATACCTTAGACCCCTCCCCCTCATTTACTAGCCTGGATTAACAAACAGCTTGTCCTGAGCAACTCTGGATGTAGCCAACACCATGCGGTGACCTCAGAGCACAAACATGTGCCTCGATGTTATCCTGAGGGCAGACATCTGCTCAGGGAGTCTTTTTGAACTTTTCTTGAGATGTCTTGATCTCTACTGGGAGATCACCTTCTGGGTTCTGTGGATGGACTACATATTCCAGTGTGTCTGCTGTCTGGAAGTTGTCAAAGATACATTCCTTGGAGTGGTGATGAAAGTGCCTCTTGTTTGTTTGGCTTCCCCGAATGCAGAGGACTGGAAAGAAGCAATCTTATAGGATGATTGGCCATTAGCAGTTTCCAGTTGACTTTGCCAGACCCAGAAGAGCTATGTATGACCTAACCTGTGCTTCAAGGAGACTACACACAAATATAAACAATCAGTTTCCAAGGCTAGTGTCCAACTCCTGGCGTCCTGGTCCCTCTGCATTGTAATGTATACCTCAGTATCTTGGTAACTGCTGAAGAGAGACTTTCAGTTGAGATGACCAGTATAGATTGCAATCTCAGTAGAAGGCAGGGTCCATGTGTGCACATCTTTTTACAGTTAACAAGATCCTGCTATTTCTAATACCTCACTCAATGCTTATGATAATATCAAAAGGCAAATTTTGCTATTCTCAGGTCACAGATGAAGAAACTAACGTACAAAGCTAGTGGCAAAACTGGGATTAAACACTAGGTCTAACAACTACCAAATAATTCTCCATCTTCTACTTTACCATAAGATGAAATGATTAATGTAATAGGAAGAACTTCCTTGAAATTTTATATACATATATATTTTTATGGCATCTAGCCCTATGCATGGCATAAAGTAGTCCCTTAGTAAGAAATAGCTTTTTATTTTTAATGTAAGGCAGCATAGTATAATATAATCGTTCAGCCATGAGAAAGGAGGTTAACTTGAGATAACATTCAGTTACTTGGACCAGTTACTTAGTCTCATTTTCTTATCTAAAAATGGAATAATGATTAAAAACTTTCTAAGGTTAGCATGAGAATTGTATAGATAGAAGATAGGAATTTGCTCCCCAACACTGAGGTGCAACTTTTGTAAGACAGAGTGGGAGGGAACACTCACCTCATTTCTAGGCTACATACAAAGACCCAGGACACTTCCATGGCACCTGATAAATGGAAGAATATATTCTATTTTTAAATTCACAGCTATTCACTGAGATGTAAAATGAAAATGTTTCCATTTACAAACAGAGAACTCTGCCATCACACTAAGGCATTTTTTGCAAGTGTCCTAAGGCTTTGACTCTCAGTGGTCAATTTCATGGCACCGTGGACTGCCACATCACTCATGCCCTGGCATTCCTCAGGTGCTGCGTGAGTTCCTGGCACTGGTGGGACCTGCCACAGCATGCTCCCCCACCCTAGGCTCTAAGATGATAACCTTCACTTACCTTGCAATCTCAGTAGAAGGCAGGGTTCATGTGTGCACATGTAGGGCCAGTTCTGCCTCCTTCTCGACTTCATATGCCAGCCTCCCTCAGTATCTCAATACATTCTTCAAACAAAGGCCTGAGAGTAGGAGTAGATAAGGGCCTTTCTTTAGATGTCTTCTCTTTTAAGCGCTGCGAAAGCCTCTAATAATGCCCTCAGGGAAAAAGAACATATATTCCATACACATTTTTTCCAACCGTCTATCATATAGAAAACACTAATTAATATTTCAATAAGTTGTCCTGCCAAAAAGGAGGAGGAGGAGAAGAACTAATATATGTATAGTGTCAAGTATGGTATCATATGGCATACCGTAAATACTTAACTACTGTATTATTGGTTGAACACTTAACTACTGTATTATTGGTTGTGTAACTACTGTATTATTGTAGTTTTCTTGGTTGTATAACTACTGTATACAACTGTAGAACTACTGTATTGTTGTATAACTACTGTATCATTGTAATTTGTATAACTACTGTATTATTGTAGTTTTATTTTACTGAGACTGCCCTCAGTAAACTGAGGTTGTATAACTACTGTATTATTGTATAACTACTGTGTAACTACTGTATTACTGTCATTTTACTGAGAGTGCCCTGTGATGCTTTAGTACTTCCTTTCAATGTTTTGCCAAAATAGGGACAGGACCTTAAAATGAGAAACTGTGATATAAGCACTTTGTCACATGAACAATTATCAGGTTCTCCAAAATAAGTAAAAATTAGATCCTGAAGCCTCATCTGGGCCTTTCCTTGTTTACCTACTTTTTAAATGTAGTTTGGCTTGGTCCAAGAAAGGGAATTTGTCGTATATTGATATGGGGCAATATCATTTGTGCAAGTATCATAAATGTAATGGTAGCAGTTCCAAACCAGAAGTATCTTAAAAGAATAATGCACTTTTACTAAGCAGGATTCATTCCAGAAATGCAAGGATGGTTCAATACTAAAAATGTTGATAACTGCATTATATCATTTCATTAAGTGATTAACAGAGCAAAAAACAGATAACAAGAAATTTACCATACTGTCTGGATTCAACTAGAAATAGTAGAAAAGGAATAGAATGATAGTTTTGACATGGTAAAGAATATCTGAAGTCAATTTCAGACAAACATCAGGGGCATTACCACTAAATTTCAGAACAAGATACAGATGTCCACTATCACCTATTATTATTTAACATTATTTAGGATGTTTAAGTCAGTAAAATAAAGTAAAAGCAGTTTAACTATTCAAAAGGGAGATTTAAAATTAATCATTATTTTCCATTTTAACCCTGGAAAAAAAAAAAAACTAAAATCTTCTTAGAGTTTAGAATGGCTAATGGTTACAAATAAATACACACAAATCAATATATTCTCTATAAAACTGCAGTATGTAATTGAAATGTTAATAGAAAAAGTAAATTTATTGTATAAATCAAATGATGTAAACCATTTAAAATAAATATACCAAAATAACTTAAAATTTGTACAGACCTATATGTAAAAGCTATAACTATATAACTCTTAGAAGAGAAGATAGGAGTAAATTTTTATGACCTTTGGTTAAGCAAAGCTTTCTTATCTGGGACAGCAAAAAAAAAAAAAAAAAACAATGTTTTGTTTTTTGAAACACTGAAAAAAAAATTGATAAATTGAATACCAGACCACAGAACTGGATAAAAGATGGTGGCAAGAGATAACCCTTCTACATGTGAGGGCAAAGTTGGGACATTAGTAGATCCAGAATTCGAGAAGATCACTCTGGCTTCCACGTTGGAAGTTGTATTGGAGCTGGGAGCTTTTAACAGGGGGAAAAGCTGGGAGTATGGGATTAGTTTATGGCTGATGACAGGTAGAGCCAAACAAGAACAGAGATAGGGTCGGTGGAGTTTCATGCTTTAGAGAAATAAAGGAGAATACACCTGTCAATAGAGCCATGGTTTGGGCAACTAGGCCATTATGGGAACATGCCAAAAATGGAGTGGTAGACTACAATGGAAATTTGATTAGAGTATTCCCAACACCCTCTTTAAGTAAAAGGTTTACCCTGAAGTCCTGCTTCTCTGATCTTTGCCACAATAATTAGACAAGATTTACATTAAAATTTCTTTATAAACCAGAAGGGCTCCTGGACAGTGTGATTCCGTAGAACAATGCCCTTTGGACGTTAAAGGCCCAGCTATGACACTCACAAATATCATGGGTGTGTGCGAATTACTTAACACACCTGAGCATTAGTTTCCATTTCACTAAAACAGAGATAGTAATCTCTCCCATGTAGGACTACAGTGTACATGGGAAAGGCCTGGCTCAAGTCATGCAGCCAGCAAATACAGATTCTCTTCTCTTCCTCTCTTCAGTGGTGCATCCCAGCCTTCAACCCACTAATGGTTCTCCCTGTGAGTCTCTGCACGTGGTCTCTACAGTTGAAATTTGCTGCTTTGTGCTTATTTTTCTTAGGGAATAAAGAAACTATCATGGCCTTTTCCCAATCTATTGCTTTATAAATCCATAAGCTTCATCTGTGCCTCTTCTCTGATATTTTGCCTTGTTTAATTATATATTTAGCAAACCTAATCCTGCTTCCCAAGTGATACTTGCACAAGCTCAGAGGCATTGCTAAGATAAGACCACCCTGCTACCAGCAGTAGGTGACACTACTGACTACTTTCCTGTCCTCTCAAAGTGGTTTCAATGAGGGATCACATGCTCAGTGCTCAGGACTCAGCTCCACTTTCAGAGTCTGCCTGTCCATCACTGGCTGTTCCCCAAGGATGAGCAGCAGATGACCAAGGGTGGCTTCCTACCTGATGCCAGCTAGTGTTGTGAATGGACCTCTTAGTTTGAGAAGGAACCAGGTTGGGCACAGAATGATTTTTGGCAGACAACAAGGAGGATGAGTCAAGGCAGAAAGCAGAACTGAGCCATGGTGAACTTTAGTCACCAGAATGGCATTTGCCATCCAACAAACATTTATCAAGCTGTGCTGTGGACTGCTAATTTCTCACATGTCATGTCACCAACTCCTCAGTTACCCCATGAACAGGCATTAGCTCCTTGTTTTACAGATGAGGAAGCAGACACAGACATGTTAGGTAACCTTCTGTTAGGTCTCAGCTCATAATTGCTAGATTATCCTTCAGATAAGGAGTTGTTTCTTCCAAGTCCCAGATACTCTGCATCAACATGAAGTGTGTTCGCCCTGGAAGTGTGTTCATGAATCCTGTCTACAATTACCTGAGAAGGTCTCAGGTTGAAGAGGGTAAGATTTCAAATCCTAGAGTTATACTTTTCTTAGGTCAATGTGTCCACCTTCCCCCACCCCCAAAACACACATTTCCCAGCTGTACATGTTTATTCCTAAATGCTGCAGTGATTTACTGAACACTTCCCATGTACCTGGCATCATGCTCAGTTCCAGTAATACAGAGAAGACCAAAGACTGGGACAGGGTCTTTACCAACACAATAGCTTTGAGTCAAGCAGAGAATATATTTAACTAGTGTCTGTACAAAAAGTGAGAATGCAGCTGTCAGCTCCTGCTTTCCCCAGGCCAAATCTCCAGCAATCCACAAGGCCTTCAGCTTAAAAGTCCAGCCCTACCCTGCGCTGTCCGAATCAATGCAGCAGTGTGGTATATATAATTTAGAAGCATAGTCCAATGCCAACTCCTCTCTGAGAGCAGTCATGTGCTGGTCACTGCTGCTGTGTCTGTTGTCTGGTGAGTCAGCTCTGTGCCCCTGGGCTGCTACAGAACACCTCCATCTAGGACAAGATGTACTCATTGATACCCCAGCCTCCCCCTCACTCCTGACACACGTCTCATTTCCTGCTTTGACAAGTGCCTGGTCTGACACCTTAGGTCTCTTGGCTGGGGTCCTGAGGACCTATCTCTTTCAAATCACCTTCTTCCAGAGGGCCTATTCTCAGCCCTATGCCTTTCTGTTAATAAATGAAGCTATTTTCTAAACCAAACAAGACCAGAATCAACCATGCAGATTGAAGGAATGAAGACATGTGGCCTATGGCTCTCCTCTTCAGAGCAACTTCCTGTAGGTCTTTTTTTTATTTTTTTGCAGGGAGGGGGGAGTGGTGACAATTGTATAACTGTATTTGATGTATTTGACAATCAGTGGTTAGTTCCCATCCACACTGACTGTCTGTAGATTTTTGAAAGTGGTAGCAGGTACATAGGCAACCAAAGTATACAACTTACTTGGTGAAACTTCATCCTCATTACGTTTTCTGGACAACTGCACATAGATACCATATGGGACATTCCTTATCCCTTTGGCTCGGACAGGTTTGTTGCACCTAGTATCAATGCGCACATCTGGAGTTCCCATCTCCTTCATGGCAAATTTCCAGATCTCTTTGAATGCCTGGCGGGGATGCTTCTTGAAGCCCACTCCATGGATGCACTTGTGAAATGATGATGGTATGTTCTTGGGTCACTGCTTCATTGGTGGCAGAATGGCCATTTTTCTTCTCACCACCCTTCTTTGCAGGAGCCACTCTGCCAAGCCCAAGTTGGAAAGTGAGATCTTTGTAAGTACATAATGTAATATTGTGCACTTCTATAGGGCAGATTCTCAAGCCAGGGCACATACTAGGCTGATGCTCATTACTCTATGTCTAGATGCTAGCTAGAGAGTGAACATTGCTCCAACCAGTTGTCACTAGGAAGACCATGAGAAGATCACTCTACTGCTCTGTGGAGCAGTTTCACCCTGAATGAAAGAGGAGAAAATTGGGGCTGAAGGGCAGTAATAACTGAAAAATGGCATTAGACAGTCTAAAGGTTGTACACAGGCAATGCTTGAGTCTAGTTACAATTTTTGTTTTTCTGTAAAGGAACAGAGTGATCCAGGAGCTCCTCAGGAAAGCACTAACTGGAGGAACCTTGGGAGCCAAGTCATACATTGTCTAATCTGCATAATTCTTACAGAATCACTCTGGGAGGTGCTCCCTTTTATGGCTCCATTTAGAACTGAGAAAACTGAGACTCAGGAAATTTGAGTGAAGTTAAGAAGATAAGATCAATTTGAGCATTTTGGAATTTCCAGGTGACTCACTGCATGGAATACACTGCCCCATGGCTTGAATCTGACACTATTGATGCTAAATATGAACTGCATGCTTTGTCTATGCCAAGCTCCATTCAGAAACTACAACATGGTTTCTTCCATAAAGATACATGAGGTTACTTTGCAAGTTTCTCCTCAGCCCTGCCACCTGAACAGCAACACCTACAGCAGCCAATACGGGTTATATGAGCACACGTGCTAACTCTTCAAGGTCCATCTTATAAACCCATGGGAATAATGCTCTGTATCTGTCTGGAACCTCATAGTTATATCTGTACCACAATAACTCTGCAAGTTCATTAAGGGCAGGTATCACTACCTTCATTCATTGATTCACTGGTTTATGTATACATCGATTATGGCATTAATTCAACAAATATTTACCGAGTACTTACCTGTACCGGGCTCTGTGCTAATTCATAGAGGAAAATGATGTAAATAAGGTTTGTCTGACTCTCAAGCAGCAGTCTTGGGGTGGGTACAGTTTCCCAAACAAACAATGACTTCGAGGGTTTAAGTGCTTTAACTGTAGAGCTATAACCAAGAGGACAAGGAACTCTGTCCAGTGCTTTCAGAATGGTTTCAAAGAGAAGGCAGAATTACAGAGGTTGGGGTGCACATGGAATACCTTGATGCCAGGTTAAGGGTCTGGACTTTATCCTGAGGGCCATGAGATGTAGGCTCAGAGCAGTTAGAGACATTGCCTGGGCTGCAAGAAGTGTATTGACCATTCTTGCTTTTCTATAAAGGCACAGAGTAATCCAGGAACTCCTCAGGAAAGTACTGGCTGGAGGAACTTTGGGAGCAACAGCATGATTTGATAGAAAGAAATCAGAGGAGAAAGAGAGGAAAATAGCACCGAATGGGTAGCTGCTATGTGCTAGAAGCTTATATATGTTATATATATATATATATGTTGGGGGCACCAAGGACATGATTTCAACCCAACATTAGAAATAGAGAAAGATCCAGGAAGCCTGGTTTCAGATCCAGGTCTCACCTCTTCTTCCTGGTCATGAGACTTTGGGAAGATCACACTACTGCTCGGTGGACCAGTTTCACCCTGGATGGAAGAGGAGAAAACTGGGGCTGAAGGGAGGCAATAACTGGAAAATGGCATTGCATGCTTTAAAGGCTGTACACAGACAATGCTTTGTGTTTGCTTGCTTGTTTGAATAGGGAATGATGACCAAAACCTCGTGGTATCTCTAGGCCCATTCTAAGATAAGAAAGCAGGCAGCGAACAGAAAGGAGCTACAGGAGACATGCAAGGGAAGGGAAGAGGAATAACAACCAGGCCTGGGTTACAGTCAGCATTCACATCCCAACTCACGGCATGAACACAAGTGCATCACTTCATTGTGCCCAGCATTTCTTTCCACACAAAGAGAGGGTCTTTCCAGCATCAGGACTCTATGTGCCTACAAGCCAGTAGAGAAGAAAGTAGTTGCTCTGTAGATATAAGAGCAATGGAGGCAAAAAAAAAAAAAAGGCAAGTCCTAAGCATACACCACCCACCCTGTCCTAACCCCACTTGCATGATTTTGGAAATTCTGTTTCATGCAGATGGGGAGTCACTTAGTGGAGGCTTAAAGGAAAGCTGAGGGTTCATTTTCTCTCCACCTGGAAAAGGGAAAAAAAAATCTGTTCCATGAAAACAAATGGATAAATTAACCTCCTCCAACTTCTGAGTCTCTTGTTTGGGTGAGCAGTACCACCCTTTGTCTAGTGCCCCAGCTGAACACCCAACAAACATTCCAGTCACTGTCTTTCATCTCCCACATCCAAGCGGTCACCAAGCCCCGGGGATTCTAGCTCTCTAACCATTCTACAAAATGGTACCTCCCCTTCCTTCTCACTCCAAGTGATTTGCTTCCCTCCTTCACTACTTATTCCCTGATCTATGGCACCAATTGTTGCCTAAATGGACTTTCTGTCCCTATTCCCTTCTACCCAGTCTCAAACTGTCATGAGATCTTACATTCACACCTGTGCCCTGCCTCACATCTTTTCAACCCACCTTCTACCCTAGCCATTGCCAGTGGGATCTAGGCAATGACCCCAGCTGCACCTCCACCTTGTTGACTTACTGCCCTGGGGCTTCTGGAACATCAAGAAGTAGGGTAACCATGGGACCCTGCTCAACATCTACGCTCAGGAAAACTTGAAAATGCAAGGGAGTTAACAACCTATGGGGCAATCCTTAACCAATGGGGGCAGAAAGCAGGTGGATTTTGTGACCCCATTTCTCACCGTCAGGCAGACAATTTTGAAGGACTTTCTCTGTGGTCCTCAGAAGGTCCCTGCAGAATCCAGCCTCCATTGTCCATGGTGATGATTAGCTGGACATGGCACCACTGGTACTGGCTTTCTTCCTTTCCTCATGTCCCACCCCCTTGTTACTGTTCCCTCAGGTTGTATCCAAAAAGCAACTACCTGCCCACGAATGCTTATCTGAGGCTTTGCTTTCTGGAGAAATTCCCAGCTATGATAGTTCCGTAGGTAACTTTCAAGCAGCAGTTCCGCCTCTATTTGTTCTTTATATTGGGCTTCTGTTTAAGATTGCTTTCAAATGAAAAGTTCAATTGCCAAAAGGAAATGGAGAGAGCAAAAGACAGGGAGGAAGAAAGGAAAAGAAAAGAAGAAAGGAAGGAAAGAAGAGAAGAGGAGAGGATTTAAAACCATTGGTCTATAAGACAAAACCTATACATTGACATCCAAGATTCTTGAAGTCCTTGAAGTGACTTTTCATCTTTCCAAGCACCTGCAGATGCTCAAGAAGGAGCTCAGCCTTCATATTAACCCATATCAAAGCTGCTATTGTTTTCCCTGAATGTAGTACCATCTCATTCCTCCCTGCCAGTTCTCTTTCTGCATTGATTCCTCTGCATACTTGATTCTTATTCATCTTTTATGTTTTAAACCAAATGTCACCCTTTCCATCCTCACCATACATCCACTGCCTCCCACTTTAGTGACTCAGGACAATACTTATCACCACTATCATCATCATAAGTAGCATTTACTGAGCTCTTAAAATGGGCTAGGAGCTCTGCCAATTGCTTTACTACTAACTACTAACTGCTTTACTACAGGACTGTTGCACAAAAGCCTTGGAAGACAGCATACAATTATGATACTAATTGTATAAGTTCAGATGGGGAAACAGACTTTGAGAGGCTCAAGAGCTTGGGATACTACGGTGTGTTCCTGTAGACTTTGCACAATTGTGTGATTATATATGTATCCTCTTTCTCATCAGACCTATGGGCACTGTGGGGGCAGAAATTGAGTC
The DNA here is from genome assembly GCF_001698545.2 of Rhinopithecus bieti. Taxonomy (NCBI): domain Eukaryota; kingdom Metazoa; phylum Chordata; class Mammalia; order Primates; family Cercopithecidae; genus Rhinopithecus; species Rhinopithecus bieti. The sequence continues at coordinate 931,530 of NW_016806456.1, forward strand.
CTATACATCTCTGTGATCTCCTCAAAGCATAGCCTAGCATAGATTCCAGCACATAGTGGGTAGAAAAAAGTATTGGTTTATATAATAACGCTATACATCAGCCTAGAGGATGAAGGGCCCAGTCTCAATTATATTACCCTCCTGCCCCTGCCAAAACTTCCCTCCCTTTCACACCACAGCATCTCACTCCCAAAACTGAGCTTTGAGCCTTCTTGCTGCTTCAAAAGCTCCTGTGCTTCCCTTTTTATAAGAGTAATTGTTAGCTATTCTTGAAGACTTGCTACAACTAATTTAATCCTCAAGCCCACAAGCTTTTGCTATCACAGCTTGATCATATTGCATTCTATCATAATCTCTTGCTTTTTCAGAGTGCCCTGGTGGGTCTCCAGGACTGGGTCCTAGAAGGCTGTACCTCTGCCTCCCCGACCTCCTGCCCAGGGCTGGACACTGAGGAGAAGCATCGTAACAGTGCAACAGGCAGTTGGCCTGGCCATTAAGTGTGGTGGCCTGGTGTTTTCCCCAGCTGGGCCTCGGCCCTGTGGTCAGCCTCAAGGCTGACCTTCACATGTCAGACCTACTTTTGAATCTGGCTTCTCCCAGGAGCCCAGGTTTATAAACAAAAAACAAACAGAACAAATAAAAACATTATCTCATTGGTGCTTGAGTCAGCTGCTCCAGATGTCTTGGGAGGTGAAGAGGGGAAGGGTGTTTGCTGCAGAGCCAGACAGAACTCAGCCCAGCCTGCAGTGGGGCTGCCGTGGGGTGCATGGGGAGTGAGGGTGACTCCTTGGATTTAGTGTCTGCAGCCAATGGGGCCACTTTCACTGGCATCTCTACCCCAACCTGCCCTTACCAGTCAGCCATGATAGATGTTCACAGCCTTCTGGGCACCAGGCTGGCAGCTCTGTAGCTTCAAAGAAGGCACAGGATAGCTGTTCTCATAAATAGAGCTGTTAAATTAGCTACTTTCTATCCATTATCTCATTTAATTTCCACAAATGACCTAAGAGGTCAGGTTTACAAGGCCCATTTCACAGATGAGAAAGTGAAGTCTGGAAAGCTAAAGGATGTGTCCACAGTCACAAGCAAACAAGTTAAATAACCTGACTTGATGCAAGGTCATCTGCCCCTACTTCTGAGCCTGTCTGAATCTACTCCTACTGAGATGTGACAGCCCCAGAGCAGACAGCCAGCTTCTCAGTCCTCCTTTCTCTGCTGGGGGCATTTTGAAGGGTGGAATGGGAGAATATTAAGAAAAAAATATCAGTGTCTGTTTCCCAAACCCCTATTCCCTCTATTGTTGAGCTACAGCAGAAATTGCTCTGACCTGGGAGTCAGGGAGCCTGGATTTGAGACCTAGACTTCCTTGCTCCAAAAGCTCTCTGTGCACTCAGCAAAGTCACCTCCCTTCTCTGGGATGCAGTTCCTCTGATTATGAGTGAGTGTGTTTGAGATGAGCCCTGACCCCAAGCAGCCCATACAGCTGTGGCTTCCCGTCCCATATTAGGTGTTACACATTTTAGAGCAATCTTCAACCCTTTACCTCTTCCAAACATTCCACAGACATGAAACTTTCATCAACACGACAGGTTCATGCAACACCTCCCAGAGCAAAACTCAGACCAAGGAGACGTTTGGCAAGGCAACCTTCTAGCTCCCCTCAACCACATGAATTTTCCTCCTCCCGAGGATGTTACAAAGACGCAAGAAACTGCAAGGAGAACTGTACTCCCTTCTACTATTTTCCTCATGTGTTTCAGGATTTGGCTCTCTCTGGCTTTTCATTCTCCAGACGTGATTCAGAGAAGGAGTTTCATTATGTCTTGACATTTTCCACCCAGTCTGAAAGTCCTGCATGTGGGCCTATCCTGAGGCTCTCTTGCTGTTTATTTAGTCACTAATTAGTGCTGATAGAAGTACAAGTGTAGCCTCAAGGTTGCTGCCAAGACCAGCAGCAACCAATTATCTCCTGGAGGTAGGAGAGGTTGGGCGGGGATGAAACGGACTCCAAACTCTGGTGAAGCCCGACAGAGTAAGACCATATTGTGGGTGGGAAAGAGGAGGGAAGGGGGCAGAGGGTAGAAGGTGGAGGAATGTGTGGTGGGGGTCAGGGCACTTTTCATGGGAAAAGTCTAGCTGGACTTAGAAGAGAAGTTAGACTTAAAAGTCATGAAAGTGATGACTTCTCCTCCCCTCCCTTCTGTTGGCTGACATCGTATGTCCTGACTTTAACCCCAGATGAAAACACATTTGAGAAATTTGGGGGCTGTCACTGTGGGTCAGTCCAGGTGAATTCAATAACTCAATTCAATAATTTTCAAAGATGCTAAATGAGGACCTTTTCCGGCCAAGACAGCATTGAGGATATAGAAATAAATGACAGATGGCTTCTCGTCTTAAGGAACTGACCCGGTATAGGAGGATGGTGAAACAGGTAGAGGAAACTTTGTAAACAGAGGAGTGACACTGAAGGAAGGGCATCTTAGTTCTGTCTGGGGGTGCTGGGGGAAGGCTTCCTGATGGAGGAGGCATTTGAGCTGGTACTTGAAAGGTGAGCAGGGACTAATGGAGAACGGAAAGCCCTGAAGAGCTTTCTAGACTTTGCACTGCACCACCCTGAGAGGGAGCACATCATTCCATTTTGTGCCTCAGATGCCACTTTTGTCTTGTCCTACTCCCAGGGCTGCACAAAAGCATGGAAAGACAAAGTATCTCAGCTGGATCAAGAAACTGAAAGCAGATGCAGGTGAAAGCAGCATGATTAGAAAACTCTAGACTGGATGAAAAGTAATGCCCAGGTTAGGAAAGGTCTTATTGTCAGGCTAACGACCCGGGACTCCAGACCTGCACTGGTCAATATGGTATCTACTACCCACAGGAGGCTATTTAAATTAACTAGAATTAAATAAAATTCAAAATTCATTGAAGGTTTGCAACCTGAAAAGTAACCTGGCTGCAGGGCCAACAGTCTAGCAGTGATTTGCAAGCCTGTTCTGGTACTCCAGGTAAGCCTTCAAGACAATGGAGAAGAGAAGAGGCTGGAGTATGAGTGCCATCCTTTTTGTACTTCAGGTGACTTTCATGAGGATGGAGAAAGTGGTAGAGGATGAGTGCGTTCCTTTCAGTGCTCCAGGTGACCTTGATAAAGATGGAGAAGAGAAGGAAATAGGAGATTAGGGCTACCTTTCTGATGCTCCAGGTGAGTTTTGATGAGGATGGAGAAGGGGATGGGGGATGAGTATTACCCTTCTATTACTCTAGTTGCGCTTTGATGAGGATGAAGAAAAGGAGGAGATGGGGGAGGAGTGCTGCCCTTCTGGTACTCCAGGAGACTTCGATAAGGTTGGAGAAGAGAAGAGAATAGATTAGTGCTGTCATTCTGATACTCCAGGTGAGTTTTGATGAGGATGGAGAAGGGGATTGGTGGCGAGTGCTGACCTTCTGGTACTCCAGGTGACTTTTGATGAAATTCAATAAGAGAAGGAGTTGTGGATAAGTTACTTTTTCCAACCCAGGGCCAAGTTTTCCCCAGGGCTGTTGCCTTCTGCAGCTGATGGGCTTGAGTGCTTCTCCTGCAGTTCTTAGGGCCCAGTGTTTTCCGCTTGTCTACTCAGAATACCAAGCCCCAGTCAGGTCAGACGGGACTCGGGCCCAGTCTGCCTGGGTTTAAATCCCATGGTATTACTTGCTAGATGGATACATTTATGAAAGTTTAAAACTTTTCTATTCTTCTATATCTTCGTGTGTAGTATCAGGCCAATAATAGCACTATATTTTGTGGTTACTAAGGGTCAAATGTGATAGCATTTTTAATGCCCTTAAAACAGGACCTAGCACATCATAAGCCTCAGTAAGTAAAAGCTTGTGTCATGACCAAGAAGCAGCACTGTCTTGGGTTTAGAACATAGATTCTGCATCATTCTTCAACTTAAAACTCATTTGAGTCACTTCTTAGCTAGTGGCCTTGCAAAATTTATTTCAATTTCTCTGTGCCTCCATTCCCTCATCTCTGAAATGGGGGTAACTTGCCTATGTAATAGTACTTGTCTCATGAACTTATTATGAGGGTTCAATGAAATCATGTATATAATAGACTTAGGAAACCACCTGGCATGTATGAAGAGCCCATAATGGTAAAATCTTACAGTTGCTGTTATTGTTATTATCATTACTATTGTTACTATACTTAAGGAAGCAGGGTGATGTTCTGATTCCCTTGTAGCTACTGGAAAAGTCCATCACCCCAGCCCCTAAATATTGACTCCCTCAAAGAGTGGGGGTAGTAAAGACACTGATGTGGAGACTTGATTCTATTAGGTTGGTGCAAAAGTAATTGCAGTTTTGCCAACTATTTCTTCTCCATAAACTTTCCAATGGAAGCATTTCCTCTTCCTCTGAATGCTTCTAGGAGGCTCTCTGTATTAGTGTTTTGCATTGCTATAAAGGAATACCTGAGGTTGGGCAATTTATAAAGAAAAGAGGTTTATATAACTTGCAATTCTGCAGGCTGTACAAGAAGCATGGCACCAGTGTTTACTCATGACAGAAGGTGAAAGGGGAGCAGACATGTCACATGGCCAGAGCGGGAGCAAGAGAGATGCCAAGCTCTTTTAAACAATTAGCTCTCACATGAGCTAAAAGAATGAGAACTCACTTATTACCATGGGGAGGGCACCAACCCATTCATAAAGTATCCACCTTCATAACCCAAACACCACCTCCCAGGCCCCACCGCCAACATTAGGGATTGCATTTCAACATGAGATTTCCGGGAAATAAACATACAAACTTTATCACTCCCCAAACTCATATACCAGGTTGCTCAGAGCAACACACTAGAAGTATCTCCTGATAAGTAAGGGGGTTTTGGGGATTTCAAAATCTCTACTCAACAACATCTACCTTCTAAGACTCTTGACTCACTATACCCAGGGGAAAATATAAAAGCTGGATAGTGATGTATTCCTCCTATGAACTATTGCTCAAAATTTTAAAAGTTATCTCCCAGGGAAATAGAGGCCTTGGCTAACTGGGAAAATAAGATTCTGTGCAAGAAAATGTCAAAGAAAAATGTGATCTAATACATTTCAGAAGCATGCTGGCCTTGTGAACTATGTGTCTGTGGAGTTTATACTGCAAAGTGCAGGGTCACAGTATGAAACTAGGATGAGTGAACATGGGCCTGTTTCTCTATTCCTCATAGATTTTCTATGGATGTCCCTTTACACAGGACTTCCCAATGATCCCCTGAATTTTCCCCAGACCTTTCCAAAAAGGACTCAGATAGACATCGAGTACATATTGAAACCCCTTGGCAGATGGCCCATATGTCTGAGAAACTGCTGAGTGATGGAAGTGACACCCATGTTTTTTAAAGCCACTTAATTCCTGTCACTAATCCCCCTACATTCTTCCCTGCACCGTCATGCATATAAATCTAATATGATTATGCCATTCACCACTCCGCTCCTCTGCCTTGCATTGACAACTGACTCCAGCACGCTTACTTGTTGCTTTGCAACAAGAAGAGTCTGGGGAAAGCCTGGGATTAATTTGAGTCATTAAGTTATTAATTTGAGTATTAATTGAAATACTGGATATTAGAGTATTTGTGATAGGAATCTGGGCTGGCAGTTGGCTTCTGCCTGCTAAGCATCAGGTCAGACCTTTGGCACTTTGTATGGATGGACTACCTTGTTTTCTCCTGCCCACAGCTCAGTGAGATGGGCATTACTGTCCTTGATGGGTAGAAAAGAACACCAAAGCTTGCAGATCTCATGGTTATGCAGCTTATCAGAGATGGAACGTTAATTTGAGTTTGTATCTCCATTTCCCCAAGGCTCTTTGTTTTGTCGAATTTTTCTTGGCACATTCTAGATGCTGTCATTTTAGCAAGCTGAGAGGCCTTGAGGTGTACTAGGGCAATTTACATCTCTGACTTCATTCAGAATCCATATCCATTCCAAAACTTTAGGCTGAATATGTAATTTTTTTTTTTTTTTTTTTGAGACAGAGTCTCATTCTGTCACCCAGGCTGGAGTGCAGTGGTACGACCTTCACTCACAGCAACCTCTGCCTCCAGGGTTGAAATTATTCTCCTTCCTCAGCCTCCTGAGTAGCTGGGACTACAGGTGTGTGCCACCACGCCCAGGTAATTTTATATTTTTAGAAGAGACAGAGTTTTGCCATTTTGGCCAGTCTGTTCTCAAACTCCTGACCTCAGGTGATCTGCCTGCCTCAGCCTCCCAAAGTGCTGGGATTTCAGGCATGAGCCACCGCTCCCAGCCGAGGCTGAATATAAAATTTATCATCTACACTGGAGACTTCTGAAAGGAGAAGGGGGAACTGTTCATAATTATGCCTGGACAACAAGTGAAAATTAGCCCAGAAGGTGAAAGATCTGACTCCCCCTGGTAGTTTATAGCTTGAAGCTCCCTGCATAGGTCAAGGATTGGGAGTGAGACACAGAAGTAATTTGTTGGGGGTAGAGGTGGGAATCAAAGAATGGATGAAGTAGAGTTCTGGCAAGAGTAAGTTGTTTTCCTAATAAATAGTTTCTGATGATAAAAATTTTCTCATTAGAGAAGATGTGGACAAGGCAAAAAAAGGAAGAAAGCAAAGGAAAGCTGATAATCCTGGCATAGTTCCTTTCAGTCTTCTTTTTTATACACCTATGTATTTTTTAAATATTATAATTAGAATTATACAACTTTGTTTCTTGAATTTTCACTTAAAATTTTAAATGAACTTTAAAATATGTTATTGTCGCCGAGTTTTTTATTATAAAGCTGTAGCAACATATACTTAAGCAGTCCCTCTCATTGGGCATGTAAGGTGTGATAATGGATTGGCTGTGTCCCCACCCAAATTTCTTCTTGAATTGTAGCTCCCATAATTCCCTCATGTTGTGAGAGAGACCTAGTGGAAGACAATTGAATCATGAGGGCAGGTCTTTCTCATGCTGTTCTTGTGATAGTGAATAAGTCTCACGAGATGTGATGGTTTTATAAATGGGAGTTCCCCTGACCAAGTTCTCCTTCCTGCCGCCATGTAAGATGTGCTTTGCTTCTCCTTTGCCTTCTGCCGAGATTGTGAGGCCTCCCCAGCTATGTGGAAGTGTGAGTCCATTAAACCTCTTTTTCTTTATCAATTACCCAACCTCAGGTGTGTCTTTATTAGTAGCAGGAGAACAGACTAATACAAGGTGTTTCCAATTCTTTGGTTTCATAAATGATGCTATGATGGATGCTATGATGATGCTCTGATGGATGCTATGAATGATGCTATGATGGATGCTATGATGGATCAATCTCTCTCCACATTTCTTTTGGCTTCCAGGGAAATTGTAGTGTTTCTGATAAAGGGAACATACATTATCTTTATGCTCCTCCTCCTTATGGTTTCCTTGGCAAAACCTCCTCCCCTGCCACTCCTTTTTATTGTTGTCTTAAAAAAAAAGATAACTGGAGCTGTGACAGCTATCTTTTGACCATGAGGTACCAAGCATGAGTTAAAGGACAAAGGAATGACATGATCCCTGGTCCTGAAACCACGAAGCATTGAACCAATTTCAGAAGCCAGAGTTAATATATGTGAGAAAATTTCCCTCTAAGTATTTAAGTCACTGTGTCTCAATGTCTCTGTTCCATGCAGGTGAATACTTTCCTGCTTGTCATGAGTAGGAAAGGGGAAGAAACTGGACAGGCAAAGACAGAATTTCCTTTAATGGACTGCAGAAAAGGGAAAGGCAGTAGCATTGTGAATGCTTATAATTAGTTACTTTTTCTTGTGGTCCCTGACACACATTTTAATCCCCTACTGTATATGAAGTGCTAGCAAACACCTTGAGTCCTGCCCTAACCAGCTACATACCTACCTCCCTTACCCATTTGCATGGCCAGTTTCTTTCTTATACTATGTATCATAGATAAATTTTGAACATTGAATCTCAGATTCCCATGAGAGCTTAAATCTCATACATAAACAATCCTGTGTATATGACAATCATGTAGTAGAGCAACTTGTAGTAGAGTCAAAATTACTAGCACACTTATTAAAACACACACCTGAGAAAATTCCTTCAAGCAGTAAAGATTGACTCAGAGCAGAAAGGAAGCTGGGCTGTCTTTTGTGCCCCACACCAACCTGGGCTGCATATCCAGGCCTATGCCTCATTGCTCAGATAGCTCTCCTTAGTTTTCTATGGGCACTTGAATGCTAGCCTCTGTCTTTCCTAAGGAAACCATAGGAAAATATGTACACTAATAAGCTTATCTTTCCATTAGCCAAAGGAAGCACAAATATTAGGGCCCTGTGTATGGGATAAAAGGGAAAGATAGGAACATATTTATTTAGACCCACTTTGTGCATGACAGTATATTAGGCATTTTAATCTCTAGTTTTTCTTGAATGGCTCTTGTTTTAATGACTTTTATTCCAAAGTGATAATGTGTTTCACCCATTTTCTCAAAAAAAAAAATGATTAAAAGAATGTTGAACTTAATAAATTATTCTATAAGCTCAGATACAAAATCAAACAATACAAAGATGTGTAAAGAAAAGAAAACAAACAGAATTTTCTTCTCCCCTGTATAACTCTCTCCTTGCCATGTGCAGGAGCCTTCCTTGAGGAATCAATGCTACTTGTTTTTCTGTAGAATTGGTCTACATTTTTCTCTATATTAGAACAGGCATTATTACCGTCAGTTACATTTACCGAGGAACTACTATATCTAGTAAAAGCACCAAATCCTTTCATGTGTGATAACATATAGGGACACACACACACACACACACACAGACACATAATGTAAATATATATAAACTTGTGCATGTATGTATATGTACACAAACACGTGTTTGGGGAGGATTAAAAAATACAAGAAAAATATAAGCCCAATGCAACATGGCAGAAAGCAAACCCACAATACACATTAGCTATTGTCACTTTTGTTATGCTTGTCTTTGTTGTTATCATTGTATTTCTACAATCACTCTATGAGGTGGGTATTATTGGATAATATTACACATGTGTAAAGATGCAGAAAATTCCATTGAGCTTGCCAAGATCACACCTCTACAAGAGTCCAAGCCTGAACACTGAGCAGTTTACACCGGATAAAGTCTGCTCGGAATGAGCAGCAAGACACCTGATGTAAAAGACTGAACTTTGTACTATTGCTGACAGAGAAATCGAGGCCTCTCTTCATAAAACATATCATCTCTGGTACAAATGACCAGTCTAATTCACACTTCTAGTGACTGTAGAACTTGATTGTAAAAAACTGATGGAAACAGCCAGGTGAGGCCTTGGGGAAGGTCAAGGAGCTCCTGTCCCGAGAGTACCTTCTGCCCTAGGAGAGAGTGAAGAGATGCCCCTGGGTTCACCACACTGGAATCTGTTGACTCTTGAGCACCTGCTTCTTGCCAGGCCCCATCCTGCTCCCAAAGACAAAGAGAGAAGCTCTCCATCAAGTCGGGGAGATGGTAAGGTAAAACTGCAAGTAGGGCATAGGTCACAAGTTTCCTGGGACTAAATGAGGTTGCATGTAACATACTTGGAGTAGAGCCCAGTAAATGTCACCTGTTAGCAGAGTTTCCATTCAGTTCACTGTAGTGGGCATTCTAGCTTCATCATTCATTTGGTTGAAGGTACTGCGTAAGACATTCTACTTAGCTCTAAAAAGTGGATTTAATTTTTTATTTTATTTTATTTTATTATTATTATTTTTTTGAGACAGAGTCTCGCTATTTCGCCCGGGCTGGAGTGCAGTGGCGCCATCTCGGCTCACTGCAAGCTCTGCCTCCCAGGTTCACGCCATTCTCCTGCCTCAGCCTCCTGAGTAGCTGGGACTACAGGCGCCCGCCACAACGCCCAGTTAATTTTTTCTATTTTTAGTTGAGACAGAGTTTCACCATGTTAGCCAGGATGGTCTCGATCTCCTGACCTCATGATCTGCCCGCCTCAGCCTCCCAAAGTGCTGGGATTACAGGTGTGAGCCACCTTGCCCAGTCGAAGTGGGTTTAATTATTTTCAAGGAATGTTTGTTGTTATCCTTAAAAGGTCCTGAATGATAATCCAACCCCAGGGCTTGGTAAAAAGAGGAAATCAATCAATATGTTGGTCATGCTTAGGGAAGACTAAAGGGTTGCAGTCACTGCAGTAATGAAGAACATAAGACCTGGAGTTGAAGGCTTGCTCCGTCACTAACGAGTGGCGTGATCTTGGATAAATTGCTTAACCTGTCTGAGCCTTAGTTTCTTCTATCGTAAAATGAAAATATTATGCATGCCCATGTCACAGGGCTGTTGAATGAGATGATCTGTGTGAAAACATGTCATGCAGTGACCAGGACATGGAAAGTTAGCTTTCCTTGCTCGTGTTTTTCCTGTCCAGCAGTGTTCTACAAGAAACTTATTCCTTTCCCTCCTCCCTCTTCCTTCCACCGCCCTCATCCCCAACTCCTGGGCTCTGGAGGAAAGACTGACGTAGGGAAAGCAAACTGAGTCTGTTGTCATGTCTGCAACCAGAAACAATGTATTAGGAGAGGCTCTGTAGTTTGTTTATAGACAAAAGGGAGTCTTGGAAAAGGGAGCATGAATGGCCTTCATTCTCCAACTGATGGAATTAGTTTGTCATCTGGAAACCACCTTCATTTTCCTCATATTCAGAATCTTCCCTTTAGTGAGCATGGAGCACTTTTCAAATACAGCCCTCTTTGTCTCAGTGCCTCACAATATACTCCCTGGAGGGCAAGTAAAATGCCTCTTCCCCCAGACCCCCTTGCTGAATTCTCCCTTTTCTTTGGCTTCTCACTTTGAAGTCAGATGTTTGCTTAGAATTTAGACTTTAAAACAATTTTTTCTGCTACTCAAACAAGTACATGGACATGCATAGCAGCATGACTCATAATAGCCAAAAGGTAAAAACAACCCAAACATCCATTAACTGATGAATGGACACACCAAATGTGGTACATAAGTCTACGATGGATGATTATTCAGCCATGAAAAGGAAGTAAGTACCAGTAAATGCTATGACATGATAAATCTTAAAAACATTATGCTAAATGAAAGAAGCCAGACATAAGAGATTGCATTGTATCATATAGCCCTACTTAAATATTAATAAAATATCCAGGCTGAGTAAATCAACAGAGACAGAACACAGACTGACAGTTACCAGGCACAAGAGGATTGAGGAACCACTTCTTGGTGGGTATGGCATTTCCCTTCTGGATGATGAAAATATTTTGGATAGATAGAAGTGGTGGTTGCACGTTATAAATGTACTAAATATCACCAAATTGTTCACTTTAAAATAGTTACCTTCATGTTACATTAATTTCATCTCAATAAGAAAATGATTCACTTTTTTTCTGTTTTCTCTCTCTATGTCTATCTATGGTCTTATAATCTTTGTCTCCCAGACATGACTCTTTCCATCCAGTCCCTCAAAACATTGTCACAGTTTCATTGTCTTCCCACTGTAGGAAGATCTATTATCAAAAGAAGTTTCTGATCTCTGGTCTATGATAGAGTTAGTTACCATTTGTCTTCCACCACCATTATTTCCAGAGATTCCTTCTGCTTAACTGGCATTTACATTTACACTTGAAAGAAAATGTGCTTGAAACCTGTTGTGATGTCTCAGAATGGAAAGTCTCCAAAAGGTAGACGTGTAATAGCTTCAACCTATTTCTTCAATTGTTATTCATTCATTCATTTATTCGTTTAATCAATCAGCAATAGTCTGAGGCCTGCATTGTGTCTAGCTCCCTACAGGACACTGCTGGATTAATGGAAATGAACCAGAGCAGCTCCTGGACTTGGGGTGCTCATAGAATAAGGAAGGAGATGACCCCTATGAGAACAGCTATGCAGGGAGAGCTACACATGGTAAGAAATGTAAGTGGGTGAGCACAAAGGAAAGGAATGTACCTGAAGGGAAAGCTTCAAAGAGGTACAAAGCTGAGACACCCCACCATTCCACTCCTCATTTTAAAAGCACACCCATCCCTTTAGCTAACCCTATTTATATGTTAGTCTTCTCTTCCTCTGCCACTTCCCTAGTGTATCTGGTGTCTTTCATCATCTCTGAAGCAACAAAAGACTCTCCCTTTAAAATCCACTCCAAAGTTCCCAAGCACTCCCCTTTTATTTTTTCATTTATAGAATTAAAATATCTTGTCCATCTCTTGCTACTTCTTTTTTGGTTGTTAACAGATGTGGTTTGGATGTGTGTCCCCTCCAAATCTCATGTTGAAATGTGGTCTTCAATGTTGAGGCTGGGGCCTGTTGAGGGATGTTGGATTATGGGGGTGAATCTCTCATGAATGGCTGGGTGCCCTCTTTGCAGTAAAGAGTCATAATGAGTTTGCATGAGACCCGGTTGTTTAAAAGAGTGTGGCAGTTCCCCATCTCTCTTGCTCCTCTTTCACCGTGTGATATATCGCCTCCCTCTTTGCTTTCTACCATGATTGCAAGCTTCCAGAGGTCCCCACCAGAAGCAGATGCTGGCTCCGTGCTTCTTGTACAGCCTGCAGAACTGTGAAGTAAATAGGCTTCTTTTCTTTATAAATTACCCAAACTCAGGTATTCCTTTATAGCAATGCAAATGGACTAACACATTAAAATTAGCGTTAGAATTAGAATTAGAATATCTGAACTTAGAATGGAGCATGGAATATATAGGATCAAAAGATTTGTGTTTTAAGTAGAAATAGGAGACAGGGATGGTTACCATCAAAGTGGGAAGTCAAAAGATCACAGCTAAAATCTTAAATTCACCTACAATTCCATAGTCTTGGGCAGGAGATTTAACCTCTCTAAGCTTTAATGTATTCCTTTGTAAAAAAATGTTAACAATCATGTCATTAAACTTGCTGGAGATAACACAGAAGAGAAATTTCTACACAAATGTTTGCCACTACTAAAGCTGTTACACAAATACCTAAAAGGAATCTACTCTGAGCATTTTTAGATGCCATTGACTTACTGCAGTAGTCCTTGATGTTGTGATCTCATCGAATCCTATAAAAGAAAATACATCCAGCCCATGTCACCTGATTTCTGTCCTTGGTTATGCGGACTAAGTCTCTTCTTACGTGGTCCTCACCCAAGCTCTTGAAATGACCTCAATGGAAGCAGGATGTCTTCCCTGTAGGACAGGAAGATAGCAGACATGGGATCCTTGAGTCTCTCCCTTTTTCTTTGGTTTCAGTCTGTTTATGTACTTACTATGTTTGGGTGCCTCCATCATCAGCCCTGGTTAACCTAGAGGTTAAAGATTTATTCATGAGGAACAGATGAAGCTCATAAGGAATTAGCTACATGTCCCTACTTGGCCAGTAAGCTGGAGTCAAGGTGATATGAAGACAATGACTCACCAGTAATAGGAAGTCCATTTTTCAGACTAAGCTTTTATCAATGGAGCCTGCCAAGTGTGATCAGCCATGAGATGCTTCTTCTTGGAAGTCACTTGTCTTAAATAGAAAGAGCCTTGAGCTAAATCAAAGACCCGGTTTCTAGTTCCTGTTACCAATATCTCCCTGGGTACCCTTCAGCAAGTTACTACCACTCTGAGCCTTCAAGTCCTTTAAACTGTGATATCATAAGATGTTACATTAATTTTTTCCTATAGTTCTTGATAATGATCCTAAAGCATTTTGTGCCCTTCCGCAGCTCTCTGCTATGAGTGGGTTAGATTGTCAAAGCTAGAGTATGAGGCCCCCAGGTGTGCCAGGCAGAGCTGACATGATGTATGGCTCTTATTCATAGTGTTAGGGGCACAAAGATAAACTAAGGAAATTTGAATACATATGGACTTTAGTTTACTATTTATGTTGGTATATAGAATAGATCTGAATATTAAACTTTTCCAGAGACAGTGCAGATGGTAAATTATTTCCCTCCCGCCAACCCGCTTTTCTATTTCACTCTCAGCAGAGCAAGACCCAGGACATTTGAAAGTTTATGTTAAGAATTTAGTTGATTACTACTCTAAGGAAGCAGTATAAAAAGAGGATGGTGAGAAGGTCAGAGTTTGGAGTCAGATCTAACAATTTGTCTCCATTCTCTACTTATTAGTTGTGTGACCTTGGGAAGATAGCTTAACCTCTCTGACTCTTAGTTTTCCATTGAGACAGTTGTGACAATCAATGTGGATGTTATTTAAAGTGTTGCTTATTAAATCAAAGCATAACTGTAGCTTAAAAATGAATTACAACTTCTCATAGGGACTCCCTTCCAGAGTACAATATAGAAATTATAAAAAAGAGTAACCGTACAGTGAAGAAACCTGACAAGCACTGCCTTGGGGAAATGACCAAGGTTACTATTAACAATGATAAATATTACTGATGGTGAGTACCCTAGATATGATGTGATACGAATGTCACTTTACATCTGTGAGATCTTCTTTTTTAAAAAAACCATAATCCCTGTCTAATCATGAGGAAAACATTGAATTCCAATGGAGGGACAGTCTACAAAATACCTGACCAGCATTTCCGCAAAACTACCAGCCAACTATCTCAGCCAAGGATAGCGTAAAGAGACATGAAGAGGAAATACGGACAAAACACAAGACATCCCAAATGATGGTAGAGTTAGAAATCAATCATTGGCACGAAAGAGGCAAATGTGAAATTAGCAGTGAATTCCAACAGTGTGTATGTGGGGAGGGTGAAGGTGTCACTTGGATTAGGTGACTGTATTAGTTTTCTAGATCTACTGCAAAAAATCACCACAAACTTGATGGCTTAAAAATAACAGAAATATAGAGTCCTATAGCTCCAGAAGTCAGAAATCCAAAATCAAATCAGCAAGGCTGCTTTCCTTCTGACAGCTCTAGGGGAGAATCTTCCTTGCCTCTTCCAGTCTCTGCTGGCTGTCAGTATCCCTTCACGTGGGCTGCCCACTCCATCTTTGCTACCGCCGCCACATTACCTTCTTCTTCCTAAATGTCTCTGATTTCTCTCCTCTTCTTGTAAGGACACCTGGCATAGAATTCAGGACCCACCTCAATCCAGAATGATCTCACCTGGAGACCCTGAACTTGATTACACCTGCAAAGACCCTTTTTCCAAACAACGTCACCATTATAGGTTCCAGGGGTTAGAATTTGGATGTGTCTTGTTGGAGAGGTCACCATCTAACCAACTACAGTGGCCACAAAAAGACTTTCTGAGATGGTAACGTTTATGTGGAAGAGTCTGCCTTGCAGAGAACAGGGAGGAATGTTCCAGGTAAAGAGAACAATGTGGCCAAAGACTTTAAGAAAGAGCTCTGTGACTGAGGAGCTGAAAGGGGACAAGCGAAGCTGGAGGAAGTGGAAGGGAAGAGAAGACCTTGGTGGGCCCAGTGGGAAGGTTCTGATCAAACAGCCTACTAGCCTGGCTGGGCTAGTAGGGCCTCAGAGTGACTCGCCTTTGTCTGAAATCTCATTCTCAGCCCAGAATTCGCCTTTTCACCTACTCACTGCTCTGGAAGCTTTCTGCTCAGAGCATCACAATAGCTCCTGGGCCTTGGTAAGGGGACACTACACACTGCAGGAAAAAGCCTTTTGTTCTCGTCCATTTCAGTGTCATCCAGCTGATGTGGCAGCAGCTTTGTAGTGCCACAGTGAGCCTGGGTCTCAATGCCAACTTCTAGTTTCGATACAACATGTCCCATCAGGCCCCATTGTGAGCTGCTAGCTTATGTCCTTGAACAAGCCCTGCCCGGTTTTGTTTCAGGTCATTGAGGCAGCCATAGCGTTGAGGCTTGAGCTCTGGCCTGAAATCCAGGAAGCTGAGGTTGAATCCCTTCCTGGATTCTTGCTAGCCATGCAGACTTGGGAAAGTCAGCCTCTCACAGCTTCTGTTTTCTCACCTATAAAATGAAGATGAAAAACCTCAATCTCATAGCGAGGTTGTGAGATGCAAATAAGATGGTGCATTTGAAAATGTTTTGTGAATTATAAAGTGTTTTCTATGCAGAAAGAGGTGTTATCAATAGTACTGACACCCTGAGGGTCTCTAACCCTCTTTCCAGAGAAAGGGAATTCTCGGGATTCACTTTATCTTATCACAAACTCATAGACTCTGCACTGAAAGCTGTGTGCTATTGGTTGTTACTCCCCCAGGGGCTAATAAGCATCATCGCCTATGGAGGTACCACCATGCAGCAAGCTCCAAAAATGGAAAGAAACAAAGCTCAAATCTGTCTCTCTATGAAAAGCAACCTACCTTTGAAACTCGACCCTGTTGAAAACCTACTAAAATGAACATGGAGGGGAAAAGGAAGAACAAAATACCTAAGTAATTAGTCAGCATTTTGTCCAACCCAATTTTGTTTTAAAGGACATTCATCAAGATCAACATCCCTGCCAAGGCAAACCCTGTGAGCCCTGTGACTGGCCATGTGGACTCGACATCCTCCATCCATCCTCCACTCACTTGGAAACTGGTGTCAATGAAGGTAACAGTTTGTGGTAATGGGAACCATATGGGCTGGTGACTGCTGTCAGTAAAAATAGCCCACATGGCCTGTGCAACTAGACACAATGTCAAGCTAAGAGAAGGAGACAGAAGGCTGTGTAAAGGAAAGAAAAAAAAAATCGTTTTAAAAGACTGGAGACAGAAGTCTGCCTGACTATGAAGGAGGCTTCGGGGAGCTAGGACATGCAGTCAAGCGGGGCTCATCAACAGCAGAGACATTCACATGAAACACCAGCCCTCCCCAGCCTGGCCTTCCACACTCTCATGCCCCAGATGAGAGGGGATAGAAACAGGATTCTATCTGTGAACAGAGCCGAGGCTCAGCACATGTACAGAAGGTCTCTCTGGGATGTGTACTGGGTACAGAATCTTCTCCTACCTAACCAACCGAGTAGAGAGCAAGGAGGTAGGACCAGAAAATTTAAGCAACAACAACAAAAACCTAAGCATAAATTTTAGGCTCCTTTAAAAATGTATTATGTTTTGTAGCATAATAGAAACAACACGAATTTGCAAATTGCCACACCTGATTTGACTCTCACAATAAATATGCTATTGAATAAACACAAACAAATTATTTAATCTCTAAGAGCTTCAGTAAATTCATTTGCAAAATGGAGATAATGTAACCAATAGTTATTATGAGGAGTACATGAGCTGATGATGTTCCTTACACTTAATAGAATGTCCTATTCATTTATTCACTCATTCAACAAATATTTAATAAATGCCTACTAGGGTTAAGCACAGTTACAGAGGAATAAGTCACTGCATAAAACAAAATGGCCTTTTTTTCATAGGGCTTATATTCTAGTTGTAAGTGGAACACATAGAATGTCAGAAGATGAAAAGTGCTGTGAATAAAAATAAAGCAAGGAAGGGGGGTGGGGGGTGGGAATTGGGGGTGCAATTTTAAGTGGGTGGTCTGGGAAGTTGACATTTAGGCAAAGATTGAAGTAGGTGAGAGTGCAGGACATGGAGCTAGGTGGGAGCAGAAGAAGCCACCAGAAGGAAAGTCCTGATAAGAAGAGGGCAGAGTACTCAAGGGCACCAAAAGGACCAGTGAGGCTGGAGGGGAGGAAACTAGAGGTCAGAGAGGCCACACAGGCCTGGGGGGCTAGGGTAAGAACTTGGACTTGACTCAGTTCAAGTCGAAAGTCTTAGGAAGGTTTTGAACAGAGGAGTGACGGGATCAAACTTATTTTTTTAAAAATAGAATGGCACTGGCCACCATGTTCAGAGGTTTCTACGTGAGCAAGTACAAAAGCAGAGACTAACTGGGCATGGTGTCTCATGCCTGTAATCCCAGCACTTTGGGAGGCCGAGGAGGGCAGATCACCTGAGGTCAAGAGTTTGAGACCAGCCTGACCAACATGGAGAAAACCCATCTCTACTAAAAATACAAAATTAGCCGGGCGTGGTGGCACATGCCTGTAGTCCCAGCTGCTTGGGAGGCTGAGGCAGAAGAATTGCTTGAACCCCGGAAGCAGAGGTTGCAGTGAGCTGAGATCGCACCGTTGCACTCCAGCCTGGGCAACAAGAGCAAAACTCTATCTCAAAAAAAAAAAAAAAAAAGCAGAGACTAGTCAGGAAGCTGCTGTAAGAATCCAGGTAAGAATAAATGGTGTCTTGGATCGGTGTGTGATATTTGGAGATGGTAGGTAGTGGTGGGATTCTGGAACATGTTATGATCATAGGGAAGGCCTCCAGAATTTGCTGATAGCTTGAATGGGGGTTAGAAAGGGGAGGAGGTCAAGAAAGACTCCAAGGTTTTTGAGCCTCAGCAACTGAAAAACGTTGCTATTCACAGAAAGGAGGATAATTATAGGTGAAGCAGGTTGGAAAGAGGGTATTGGAAATAAATGTTGCATATGATAAGTTTGAGATGCTCATTGGACATTCAAATGGAGACATAGAGTTTCCAGAGAGATGAGAATCATGAACATATAAATAGTATCCAAGATCATGAAACACCAGGGGATCACCATGGGAGTGAGTGAAGATAGAGAAGAAAAGTAGAGATGTTTTTCCATGGGGCATCAATAAAGATTTACAGAATTTAAGTAGCCTTTTACACGACATTTTCCAAATTCATCAGCTACATCAAGAATAAATATACTGAATATAAAAGCAGTCCATACAATGTGGACGTGAAATTCTATAAAATAGATGGTGCTGTTATTACTTGACATACAAGGAAATTAAGAACCAGACAAGTGAACTAATTTGCTCACTGTCAAATAGCTAATGAAAAACAAAACAGGAATTTCAACCCAGGCATCCTCACGCCAGTTCTGATGTTCTTTCCACTACAGCCATCTGCCCACTGCTGCACTTCCTTATTATCCAAGGTAGAAATGCATCGTTTGACCTCAACCTATTTGTGATGCGTCTCCAAGTTTGAAATAAAAACCAGGTCATTTTAGTAGTTAAGTACTCTTGCTTTCTAAGTTGAAAATGTTGCCAGCCTTAGAAAATAAAAAATATATATATTTTTAAAATTGTCTTTGGCAAAGTTTAATTCAGAGAGAGGGAGAGAGAGAGAGAGAAAGAGATAATGAAAAAAAGTTGTGCCTTCAGTTTTCCCATAGGTACTCCCCGTCTCCTGGACTCTAAATCTTCTCTGTTTTGGAAGAGGTAGATGTAAGGCAGATACAATCTTCCTTGTCTTCAGAATCCAGCACAAGGGATAGAAAAAATAAAATGATCTATGTGGGGTCACCAAGTGATTTGTGTATGTAACTTGGAAAAGGTCCTAGCTGTCTCATATCACTCTCTTTCCCTACGGCCTATGTAAGACTGCTTGTACAATGTATATAGAAACTGGTAAAAATAAAATAATATCTGATAATTTGCAAAGCACTTTTCCCCAGTACTGATGCAAAACCCTTTTGAAATAGTTACTATGCATGCTAGCATCTATTTTAAAAATGAGTAAACCATGGCTTGGAGAGATTAAATAATTTGGCAAAAGTTACCATAAGACAAAAAGCTGCAATTTTGTAAAAGGCTATTATAATATAAATACACTTGGTACCTATAGGACCTACAAAATCAAACCCAGTTCTATTTCGGCACTACCATTTTCTGCAGTATGGTTTAAAGTCTTACCTGTATCTGTCTTCTCTCTTTCCTGGTTGGGTAGCAGTGCTTCTTCTTGAGAAACACCAAACATGGTCCCTGCCAAAGGAATGGTCTGAGTCTTGCCCATCCTAGTAACTCCAATGCCTTTCCAGTTTCTCGGTGCAGTGTAGGGCATGATAAATGTTGGTTGGGCTGTGCTGAGCCAGAGTTGGTGAGCTGAAGAGGAGGAAGAGTTAAATTTGTAACAGTAGGTTGGGTGAAGACCACGAAAAGCTCTGGATGCTAAGCTAAGCTATTTATATTTCCATCTATAGTTAATAGGTTGCCAGGGCTGCTGCCTTGTCTGGTCCCCAGGTTCTCCATCTGCACGTGGGTTGTCCTATAGAAAGAAAAAGTTTGCTTAGCAAATAAAATGAGGACAAACATGTCTTCATTGCAGGCCTCAGAAAAACCCATGCCAAGACTGATTATTTTCAGATTTGAAAACTTGATTTTGTTTTTTCTTCCCACCCACACCTCAAGGCTTGTTATGGCTTTGGCCAAAGAAAACCAATTTCAACAGGACCATTTCAGGCTTGTCCTGAGCCCAAAGTAGGGAGACAGGAAGTAGGAGGTGACATTTGATTTTTTTTTTTTTTTTTTTTTTGAGGTTTCCTGCTCAAATTTAAGACCAAGAAATTTTGTGTGGGTTGTTTCAGTCAGATGGACTAGGAAGTGTTCCATTTCATATTTATTAGCTATGCTAGAACCAAAGGGAAGAGAGAAAATCATCAGTTCCTATTCTATGCAGCTGTTTGTCTAATGGGAAGAGAAGAAAGAAATGCACGGACAAGTGCAAAATAAGGCAGAATGTGATGCTAAGTGATGGCAATGTGCTATACGGACTTACAGATCATACTCAGTTGGGGAGAGAGAGTAGAGACGGCTTCTTTTGACAGTGACATTTGAAATTGATCTTTAAGTATTCTCATTGTTCAATTCCCACCTATGAGTGAGAACATGCGGTGTTTGGTTTTTTGTCCTTGCGATAGTTTGCTGAGAATGATGATTTCCAGCTGTATTCATGTCCCCACAAAGGACATGAACTCATCCTTCTTTATGGCTGCATAGTATTCCATGGTGTATATGTGCCACAATTTCTTAATCCAGTCTATCACTGATGGACACAGGAAGGGGTACATCACACACCAGGGCCTGTTGTTGGGTGGGGGGAGGGAGGAGGGATAGCATTAGGAGATACACCTAATGTAAATGACAAGTTAATGGGTGCAGCACACCAACATAGCACATGTATATATATGTAACAAACCTGCATGTTGTGTACATGTACCCTAGAACTTAAAGTATAATAATAATTTTAAAAATTGATCTTTAAGGCCATTTAAGATTTTTACAGGCATACATGGGTTGGGAGGAGAACATTATAGTTGGAAGGAACAGAGCAGGTTAAGTGAAAGAAGCAGCAGGTTAAGGAAACAGATTTAGGGAGCAGTGGTTATTTATATTTGGCATGAGCTATTTAGGGAGTCTAGTGACATTTTATGAGCCCTATAGTAAGGGAAATGAAATCTGGTTAATTCTGAATACACTGGGTGTGGTGGTCAGGGCCAACACCTGTTTCTGTTTTTGCAAAACACCTCAAGAGAAAGAGGTAGGAATCAAGTACATGATTTGATCTCCAATAAATTTATAGAATGGTGATAATACAAGGATAGCATGAAATTAATTTTGTATCACCCCTGTACAATAGATAACCTTACAAGAGCTATCCCAGAAAGACAGATGCAGGGCTGGTGGAAACTTGGATAATACAAGATGATTATGCCATAGAAAACTCAAGAAAACTTGGAAAGGTGATAGCTGGATGGGTAGAATTCACATTTATTAAGAAGAGGGCTCTGAGACTATTCCAGATTGGGGGGAAAAAGCATAATAAACTTGGGCAAGAAAACATCCAGGAATATTTAGAAAAAACAGCATAGGTTTTGACTACCAGGGGTTCTTAAACTGGGGTGCATGATCCCTGGAAAAGGTCAGTGGATAGAATTCAGAGAGTGGGCAATTAAAAAGAAAACAAAATCCTCCACTGAATTCCACAGCTGAAATTAGCATTTTCTTCAAAGTGTGAATGCAGACAATAAACCAACAGTAGTATAATAGCAACTTGACCTTGTATCGGTAGAAATCACAGATATTTTTATAACACATCACTTTTGTTAAAGATCAACTTAGAAATAGCATTTACACTCATTTTAACTTCAAAATTCAATGGCATTAGACCTAATGCTAGAACTTGTTTTTTGATGTTTAGTGAAGAAGCATGTTAATAACCCTATCACACTTTCAGTTATTTTGATAATCATATCTTAACATCCATTGTTTCCCTTTGCAATACTACGTATTTTAATTTAATGATTTCAAATCCTTACTTTCAAGAAGAGGTCCCACACTTTTTCTAGGCTGCAGGGATGTCCTGGCACAGAGTTTAAGGACCCAAGGGATTCTGAAAAAGGAGACAAATAAGGTTCTAATGGCAGGTGGAAATAAGATCACAAAGAGACTTGAATGCCAAGCTAAACTGTTTGATATAAATCTATAATTACCAGACAGCCGCATCCCCAAATGGACTTGTCATAGGACTATCAAATCGTTCAGCCCTGGTCTCAATCCTCACAAGTGTGAATGGCCAGGGGATAGTCCTTTTATATACCCCTAGTCTATTTAGCCTGTTACTAGACACAGAGTTAAATCCTTAGTTCTGAAAGAATAAGACTGCCCCTCCCAAGCTGCACTGGTGAATCTGCCTCTTTACATTAGGGATATAATTAATAAATTCTCCTAAATTTTTCTTCAAATTTTTTTTTTTTATTTCATGAGCCAGGGAAGTTTTTTTAAAAAGGGGAAAGCAATCCTGAGTCTAACTTTTTATCACTTTATTCCAGTAGTCATAATTTTAAATAATAAAATCAGGTTCCATCAATTGTCATAATCACTTCATGAAAGAATGAGAATTTTAACAGCCTTCCCCTCAAAACAAAAGGCATAACCTCAAAAGAAAAAAGAATCTTGGCAATCTAACACTCTTTTAAAAGATAGGCTTTTACATTTTAAAAGTAAAATAGAATGTAAAATGTTATTTTATGAGTTATGCTGTAGATAATATTTTTCTTGACAGAAGTTGTCAGCTGGGAGAGTCCCTATGCAATACAGTAAAATAGAGTGAACTTGAGTCTCCAGAGAGTTTGGTCACTTCATTTTAATGCTGTCATCAAAATCAAATTTCAAAGAAATTTATATAAAATGAAAAGCATACACTCTCACTACTTCCTTGAATTTGTAATATTCTGGGCACTTCAGAGAAGTGAATGAGCTACTGCACCATATCTCTAGCAGTGTTCTTCCCTTTTTTGGCCCAAAGCTGAAAAGAAAGTTCACTAAGGTAGCCCAGGAGTCTGGCTGGTGAGGGTGGCAGGAAAGGACATGCCAGTGTTTTTTTCTATGTGGCTATTCAGAGCAAGGAGCAATTTTTCTCCCTAGTATCCCAACATAGAACAGTCAGGAAGTTATCTGAGCAGGATGTCATGGATTTGACTCCAACATAGGCCAGCACCTCACCAAGACTGTATATTTGAGAACCACTAATCTGGTCTAGCCCTCTCATTTTGCAAATGAAGAAACTGAGAGGCCCAGAGACCAACCTATCCTGAAGGAAAGTGGATTAAGCGAACTCCAGCCCAGAACTGTGGAAATCAGTCTCATCTATTTTGCTGCCAAGATAACTTTGACTTTTTGCCCTAATTCAGGTACTGTGGGCCACTTCCTGGTAACCGAGAATTTATGCCCACTGTTGGGTGTCATGCTGGTTAAGTAGACGACTGTCTCTCGAATCTGATTAATGCCCCAAGTATACTAAAACTGTGTCTTTTCTTGAGCTTGAAATTTTTCACACACACACACACACACACACATACACAAACACATTCATAGAGAGAAAAATCAGCCTTTCCTGAACCCACCTGAAGACTGAAGGCCTGACCCTAAATCCAAGTCCACAGGTCCTGCGTCCTTGCTGTCTATGCATAGATGTCTCTGGATTTGTCTGGATATTAACAGTAAGCACCTTTTTTAAATACAAGCTTCAGGCCAAGCTCTGTGCTCATCATTCTACATTCATGATCTCATTCATTATTACTCACAAGGTCCTATGAGATTGAAATTACAGCATCCATTTTATAGATAAGGAAAATGATGCCTAGCAAGCCTCCATGACTTTCCCAGAGGCACACAAGAGTTTATGCATAAGTCATTCTGCAAGGCCCTGGGCTTCCTAGGCTGATAGTCCATGTTTTCCAAGACCTGGCACAGGCCTGGCATGTGGTAGGTGCATTGAGAGAACTGCCTGGATAAAGAGATTTATAAGCATCTTCCTCCTTCATCTGAAGATGCTGTCCCTCTACCACCACTCCATCTCCAACATGACTCACAAAATGTCCCATTAAACCATCTCCAAGGTCATTCATAAAATGTCCTATTAAATATATGCAATGACTATGAATATAATTGCCACATAGACTCAGGGTATGCTAGTTTGTGACACTTTTTTTTTTTTTTTTGAGACAAAGTCTCACTCTGTCACCCAGGCTGGAGTGCAGTGGCGTGATCTCGACTCACTGCAACATCTGCCGCTGGGTTCAGGTGATTCTCTGCCTCAGCCTCCTGAGTAGTTGGGATTACAGGTGCCTGCCACTGCGCCTGGCTAATTTTAGTTTTAGTAGAGACGCGGTTTCACCATCTTGGCCAGGCTCGGTGGCTCACGCCTGTAATACCAGCACTTTGGGAGGTTGAGGTGGGTGGATCATGAGGTCAGGAGTTCAAGACACTTTTAATTCAAATACTTGGTGCAAGTTTGGTTTGAGGCCTGGTGAAGTCTCTATTCTCTCTTATGGCCAGAGGCTAAGCCAGGCTCCCTTCTCCTATTCTTGAGCAACTGATTATTTGGAAGAAAGTTCTGGTCTACTGTGAACCCTTGCTGCACTTCATCTTAGTGTTTGGTTCATGGTTCCAGACAACTGAGATCATTTAAAAGTTTGATTTTGATATCAATCATATTTTCTATCCCTCCCAGCTATGTGCCAACCACAGATGTGATAAGTGGACTGTATATGTCTTTGTCTATATCATTGGTACCAAATATTAAACAGGGCTAAGGACATTTTTTGGGACATACCTCTGCCATGATTCCAGGGCATTTGCCTGGGCCTTCATTACAGCATTTGTCCCTTGACATTATCAATTTTTTAAAATTTTATCTTGAATTCAAGCTCTTCAAGAGCTGACCATTGATATTATACTGCTTTTAGTCCTCATTGGGCACCATGCCAGGTGTTGAAGAAAAACTCAGTCCATGTTGGCTGAATGGTGTGACAGACAGAGCCACTGATTTGGCTCTGAATCAGTCAGAAGATACAGGTTCAGGTCACAGTAACCCCCTTCCTGCACACAAGTTGTTTATCTTCCCAGGGTCTCAGTTTCTCTGTTCAAAAAATGGGAATAAGGATGTTTGTAGACAACCACATTAGGGTGTTGCAGAGTGCAAATAAAGTAATGGACACAAATGTGCTTGTTCACTCACCCCTATTCATTCTTTCATGTACACATTTCTTCAATCTGAAATACCTATTCTCTTGTCTTTCCCATCAACACTGCCCTCACCATGTTCTCCTTCCTCTGCCTCTCTGAGAATCCTTCCCTGATCCCCTGATTAAGCCACAACCATCTCCTCTGAGTAAGCCACCACCATCTCTTGTGAGCTTCCATAGCACTCTGCAGAACTTGAATTGTCCCATATGTTTTCAATTGTCTGATTACTTGTTCATTTTCCCCTCCATGAGATGGTCCTGGAAATCCAGAGCCCTATCTTAGATATCTCTATCTCTGGCACCAGCACAGAGAGACAGAGGACACTCAAAAACAGGTTTATGGAACTAATATGAGTGATTGCCAGCTACAAAGTTGATCCTGCTCTTGCCTTAATGATGGTTGCATGGAGTGATGTAGCTACAGAGGTCTTTGCTCAGGACATTGCCAAGTGTCACCATGAGCACAGCCCTACTGGGCCTGGATAGTTTTTGCTTGTCCTAGGGGACAAACAAAGGTAGTTATGATGGACAAAGCTGGCCCCGAAGCTCTATGATAACAGGTGTCATATCTCTTATTACCATCATGGCAGGATGGGTTCCTCAGCAATCAGACTCTGGCATGGAAATTTGCACACAAGAAGTTTACTGGGGAGGGTCTTTGGGATCAACTCCAATGGGAAGGTGGGAGGAACAGGATTGGGCAGATAGAGAATTCCAGCTGCAACGCACTGGACACAAAGAACCCAGCTGGTCCTGTGGAGAGGTCTAGAGGTGGTGATGGCCCTTCAGAGTCGCTCCAAATTGAGATAAGAGAGTCAAGCTTCTACCAACACCTTCCCAACAACCTGTCTTCGAGGAAGGCTGCCCATGTAGAGAGGTAAAACCTTGAGCTAGGTGTTCTCTTCCACTTGGGATATTTCCAGAGAGGAACCCAGCTGAGAACCACCAACATTTGCAGCTGCTGGAGATATGAACACTGAAGTACTGAAATGGGGAGTGCCTATTCCATTGCTTGTGCCTAACGGTAACCGGCTCATTGCAGTCCTTCCATTAGTACTTCTTGTGTGAATGAAGGACTCTGTGGTCACAGGATTCTCAGATAGAATCCTGTAGGTTCTCTGTGGGACTTCCAACATCCGTTCAGTCTAGGAAACTTTCAAGTGTGCAATCTCCCTGCCAGGGCTCAGGGAAAAGGAAAATAAGCCCCCTTCCCTTGAGAAGAGAGGCAGCCATACAAAGAGCCAATCTCACCCAAGGTGAGGATTTTACATGGGCAAGCTCAGAACATGGAAAAGACAGATGGGTTCTTGAAGGTGTCTTTGAAGCTGAGGCCTGAAAGACAAGAAATAGGTAGATCCTAGGAAAATATGCAATGCAAGCCAGCGCGGCTGGCGTGAGAGACCATCACATGGACGCTAAGGTGATATAGGCCAGGTCAGGTTCTCGGGGCCTTGAGTGCCAGATGACAGAGCCTGGACCAGATTCTGATATTGGCAAGGAGACCATGACAAGGTTTTCAGCAGAAAAGTGACAGGCCAGGCTTTCCTTCTAGGAAGAACACAGGGTTTATTTCCTTTTCCCGTTTGGGGTTCTGTGGGGAAAGACCAGCTGCCCAAGCACATGCCATACCCATGGCCTCCACCCAGAGCACTCATGAACTCTCCCCACTGCCGGGTCCTCTGAGAAGCTGAAGGAGCTGCTGTCTCTCAGGAGGAAGGGTACACTTTTCTTGATACCCAGGGCAGTGAGTTCCTGAGGGTGTGACCCCGATGAAAGGGAACCCAGAGAACAATGCTGTAAACACAGAGAAATCCAGGCAACTCTTTACATAATACATAGTAGGAAGAGCTCTGCCCGAGGAGTCCACTTGGGCTGGCTTGCAGTCCACTCTCGGCCACCTACTGAATCTGTGGTGTGGGCAAATCACTCACCCACATCTATAAAATGAGTTTGAGTATGAGAATGAAACCACTGCAGTGATGAGAACACACAAATTAACCCAATAATGAGACATAGTTTTATGCTTATCAGATTGACAAATATTTTTTGAAAAATAATGTTCAGTACTGATGAAGACGGGTAATACAAATTGGCTCATTCACTGTGAGTAGGCATGGTCACTTGGAATAAATAATTTCAGGAAGCATCAAGTTTTAAAATGTGCATATCTTTTGACCCAGAAATTTTGCTTCTAGGAATGTATTCTAAGGAAGTAATTAGAAACACATGGGGGAAACGTATGTTAAAGTATATTCAGGAAGGCATTATTTATGAGTGCAAAAACTGGAAAAAACTTAATGTCCATCAATATCTATCAGTAGATAATAGTATTACTAAAGTATAGCACACATTTACATTGTAATATTATGCAGCAATGAAAATTGGGCTTGTGAATTTGATTTATTAACACAGAAAATGCTTATAATCTCATGCTGAAACAGAAACAAGAATATAAAGCATTTATATTTCAATCCCAATTTTGTAACTATAGAAAATGCTAAAACATATAACCTGTTATTATATAATTGGATTTGAAATATAATTTTGTATTTTTTCCCTTGCTATCTGCTATAAGCAACTGGTTTATCAACATATTAACAGTAATTATCAATCAGGGTACTAGGGCAATTCTAATTTTCTACTCCTTTTTTAGAAGTATTTCAAGCATTCTACAATGATTGTTTCTATACTATCTATAATCAGTAAAACAAAAGCACAGTTTTGAATAATGATAATGTGTGCCTCTCAGGACTGCTGTAATGACCAACAAGATGATGCACCTGAAGGACCCCTGTAAAGAGTAAAACCCCTGAATGTACATGAGGATCCATTTCTTCCTGAAACTCTGCATCTCTCTTTACTAAAGCATCTCAAAGTAAGAGGAGTAATTCATCCTGAGGCCCTAGTACCCTGGAAAGGTCTCTGGCAGGCAGTTGGTGACTTCCTTGCAGGTTGGCATCACAGCGATCTCCCAAGGATGCCTCTTAGCTCTCTGCCTCATCCTTCCTGTTTCTTCAGCCCTGTTGTCCCGTCCTGGTCAGGCGCTGATCGCTTCCCATCTGAATGACCATATCAGCTCTATTCCTGGTCTTTCTGTCTCCTGGATCCCAGTCTCTTTCTTCTACCATGCTGCAGCCAAGGTCACTGTTCTACTGTGCACCTCTGACCACATCACTCCAATGTGGTTGCCACAGAAGACAGTTTGAGCTTGGTGTAGAGTACAAAGCCATGCATGATCTAAACTCCATCTAATTCTCCAAGGACATTTCCTGCTTCTCCTTCACATCTGGAAAAACAGCCTTGGTCCCAGTCAAATTATGTTATGTTAATTCCCTAAACACTCCATTTTTTTTTTTTTAGGCCTCCGTCTTCCTGTGTTCACCCAGCAAACTCCTTGTCAGCCTTTCTAGGCATTCTTTATGGAGTTGACTTCACTCCACCTCTCATCTCATACCCAGTGAGTATTTTGTAACACAGGCAATACTTCTAACGCAGGATCATTAGAAGTATTTTTTTTTTAATTAGAAGGTTTTTTTTAAAGAATTAAGCTCTATGGTTTATTTGGAATTTATGAGTTTTTCATCAATGTTCTCTTTTGGTTCCAAGATCCAACCTAGGTTCCACATAACATTTAGGAGCGCTTTACTTTTATCAACTTATTTCATCCTTACAGTAACCTATGAGGCAGACACCATCATTTTCTCCTTTTCACAGATGAGGAGACTGAGACACAGAGAAGCTAAGCAATCGGTTAAAGTCACACAGTAAGTGGGAAAACTAGAATCTGAACCCAGTAGCCTGGTTCCAGAGCCCTTGTTCTTAACCCTTAGGCTGTACTGCTTTTCACACACACAGAAGTACCTGACACTCTAATACACCACTCTAATTTTAACTTTTATTTTTATTTATTTTTCTTTATCTTATTCCAATAAAAATTCAATGACATTTCTACAAGGACTTCTCCCCAAACCTTAAGGAGTACATAATACACACAAGTGTTAAAATGAGAAGTTGGACCAATTGCCTGAGAACAGTTTGAAACCATATCACATCTTATGTTATTATTATGTTTGGTTTCTACTAAATGGAGTTCATTATTTGTGTTTACTCTCTTATTACAATATCTAAGAATTATAATTATGGGGCTTAAAAAATTAATGCATCATAGGTATGTATATTTTGGGGATACATGTGATATATCGATACATGTATCCAATGTATAACAGTCAAATCAGGCTAACTGGGATATCCATCACCTTAAACATCTATCTTTTCTTTGTGTTGGGACCATGACAGATCTTCTCTCTTAGCTATTTTGAAATATACAATAAATTATTGCTAACTTTAATTTCCCTATTGTACTATCAAATACTAGAACTTATTCCTTCTACCTGATGTATTTTGTACCCCTTAACCAACTTCAAGTACAGTCTTCACACCTCTGTCTTCTCCATCAAACAAGCTCCTTGAGAAGATGTCTTACTCGCCTTTAAAACCTTGCATCTTCTTATGTGTCCAACAGTCCAGGGATTTCTTAACATTTTCTTCAATGAATTGTGCCAGAATTTCCTCCCCACCCCCATGGCATATAGCAAATCATACCTACATTTGCTCTAGCTGCTCTATAATGTTGACTTCACAAAGTCCCCAAGCATCCAAGCGATCTCTCACAGTTGTCATTTGGAGGACCAGGGAGCTTTTGGGGGAAAGCAGAGCCCTTGAATTACCAATTCTGACAACTTTCATTTGAGCCTGGGGCTCCCCATGCAAACAGACAGTCGGCATGTGATCGGAGAAGAAATAAAAGTATGTTTCTATTAAAACCATGTTCCTTAAGTTGTCACTCTGAATTTATATTCCTCTGGCCCTTGCCAAGTTGGCTCTAGGCTCCACTCTGTCCTGAAATTAGAGCATTCTTCTCATAGCCCCCAGGAGATGCCTACAATGCTTGAAGATTGAAAACAGAGCATGAAACGTGGATTCGGGAATTTGTGGAGTCCAAAGAATCACTCACTGACCTATATAACCTGCCCCAGATAACCAAGCTTCCCTTTCCACCTCTGATTAGAGCTTTGTTAGAATAGAAAAGTTCACTGCTTAAATGATAGTCCCTCTACCTGAGAGGATAGGTAGAAAATCTACCCACTACCTATCCTGGGGGGAATCAGACAGCTTGGGGTAAAACAAAGCGCTACCCACGGCCAGTGGGTTTGGTCTTTGGGCAGAACCAGCTACAGGGTATGTGTGCATTTAAATGTTGAATTTAGTAAAAATGAGCAATTATTGGGCACCTACTATTTGCAAACCCTCTTGATGGGGATGGTGAAGGATGAAGGATTAGCAAGAAGGTCACTGCCTTTAAACTGCTCATTTCTACTGGAGAAAAAGGAGTTGGATCTAAATGGCCCTGCCTGATAGTAGAATGGGATAAGTATTTGGAGCCTTAGAAAGTGCTATGTGTGTGTGTCTATGGACAGTGTAGGGTGGTAGAAGGAGCACAGGTTAGGCAGCTAACCAAATACAGGTTCAAATGCAAGTTTAGCCAGTTACCTTAGACGAAGTACTGCACATTTTAGAGCCTGTTTCCTCAACTGTGGGAAAGGGGCTGCAATAGTCCACTTCACATAGGAGTTAGATGGAGATGAGACGAGATCCAGCATGTGCGCTCCTGGCCTGCAGTAGCTCTAGCTCCTCTCCCTTTCATTGTCAATCAGCTGACACCCGATGACATCGCCAATAACTCTGGGCAAACACTCACAGAGCCCAAGAGGAAGTGTCAGGAAGGGAGGCCAGAGCCTGCTGAGGGGAAAGCTTTTACCTCATTCTTTCGGCTTTTAGAGGCTTCCCTTCCTGTCCAGTGACCTTGAGACTGTGTGTTCTTGGACTTAGCAAATTCTCTGTCAGTTCATTTGGATTAAAATTTCTGTTAGCCTGAGAAGTTGAGCTGGGTTCACTCAGAGTGGGAACTGAGAAGGATTGCTGTTGTGAGGGCTTTGTTGTTGAGGCCCCCCTGCTTCTTGCCAGACCACAGACTGTGCAAGAAGAAGAAAATGAACAAGCTGGTTAAAAGGTGGCTTTTTTCACAGAGGGGCTGCTGCCCTGGCCTGTGGTCTTGAGCGGTGCAGTCAAGCTTAGGGAATCTCGGCTCAGACTTCTGAGGGAAGCACACGCAGCAGCTGGTCCATGTCTCTGTGTCTTCTTTTATTTCATATGTAAAGGCAAGCAAATTTCCAAATCTCTCTGTAAAGAGAGAAAATGGGCCTCTTTTCCTTTTACGGCACGTCTTAGCCCAGATTTGACTAAGCATAAATAGTGTACTATTATCTTCTTAAAGTCAGGCATGAGGAGTTTAAACAGCATAACAGACTGACTCTCAGAAGACTAGAAAGTCAATGTTGGCTTAATATCTAAGGGCTGGGAGGCTTTGAAATAGCTCTTTAAAAGTCTCATGACTCAGTGTCTGCATCTTTCAACTGGGCACAATAATATCTACCGCCCACCCAGGGTTAGTTGTAGACTATATAAGTTATGGTTTACAAGGAAACTGTCACATAGCAGACCCTCAATAAATGTTAGCTCCTCTCACAACTCCTACCCCATGAGACACTGAGCAAATCATTTAATGAATGTTAGAATTTCTCTGTTGCAAAATTAAGCCCATTTGCCTTGCTCTTTCTACCTTTCAAGGCTGATTTGAGAGGTTAAAGTGATAGTGGAATGAATGTACTTTGTAAATGGAAAGCACTAAGGCAAAATCAAATTTATTGGGATAGCTCTTTTAACCATGTGGGAATGACTCAGGAGAGGAGAGGAGAGAGTGCACCCTTATTAAAGACTCATCCCTTCAATCACCCCTTAGATCTGAGGCCACTTTAGAAAGTCCCACCTTTGCTTGGACTTCTAGACTAATCAATGATTATCAAAGAGCTGGAGAAAAGATTCAGTTGCTGTTGAAGTCAAAACCATGTTGGCTACAGGGCCAGTCTCCAACCCTTTAAATGCCATAAGGCCTCAAAGAAATAAAAACTGGCAAAGCCTGATGCCAACTACATGATTAACTGGACAAAGCCTATGCACTCTAAGCCATGAGATCAAAGAAAATATTCTTTCCAACATATAAACCCTCTTAGAGAATTGGAACATGATTCATCCTAACAAGCCACTTAGGGGTCAGGTAAACAGACCATCCCCTGCCTGAGGAAGTCCCAGACAGGAGAGTGACAGAGTCACACTTAAGGACCTTCATATTCATAGGTAAGATGTTCATGACCCAAGACCAGAGCCCAAACAGCTAATTTCCTGAGAAAATCCTCCATGTATTTCCAAACTAGTAAGATCCTTGAGGGTAAGGGTGCCTCTGATTCGGCTGACATTCCAGTTTCTAGTTCAAAGCCTCACATCGATTGGATCCTTAGGAATCTAGTTTGTTATGCTTATGTCAGAAAAAATCTTCACTATGAACTCATAACTTAGCCCTAACTCACCTACCGAGGCTCCTCTTACCCTTTATCTTTCCTATGGAAGTAAAGATAAATGAACGTAGACAGATGTGCTTGCAAGTCCCCTCCTGAAATAATCAAAGAGGTGCAAAGCCATTGGAATAGGAAGATGACTAGGATACCTGGAGTCATTATTTCTCTCTTATTAATCAGGAGGTGTTACGAATCAAATGTTCGTGTACTCTCAAAATTCATTTGTGGAAGTTCTAATCCACAGTTGATGGTATTTGGAGACACAGCCTTTGAAGGTGATTAGGATGAGATGAGGTCATGAGGGTGGAGTCCCGGTCCAATAGAATTAAAGCTCTTTTAATAAGAGACACCAGAGAGTTTGCTCACTCTCTCCCAGTTATAAGTGCCAAGGAAAGGCTATGTGAGCACACAGGGAGCAGGTGGCTATCTGCAAGACAGGAGAGCCCTCACCCAGAAACCAATAATGTTGACACCTTGATGGACTTTCAAGCTCCAGAATTGTGAGAAAATAAGTTTTGACAGTATTTTTTATGGCAGCCCAAACTGTCTAAGACAGGAGGAAAAGAGAATTCTTCC
The DNA here is from genome assembly GCF_001698545.2 of Rhinopithecus bieti. Lineage (NCBI taxonomy): Eukaryota > Metazoa > Chordata > Mammalia > Primates > Cercopithecidae > Rhinopithecus > Rhinopithecus bieti. The sequence goes on from NW_016806456.1 coordinate 964,782, forward strand.
ATAGCATTTGACACCAACCTCTTCCCAGTTGTTCGAACCAGAAACCTAGGAATCATCTTCAAGTCCTCTGAAGTCTTCTGTCTTCCTCACCTAAGCAATTGCAATGTCTTTTAAAAAAATCTCTCTCCAACCTGATTTACTCTGTATCAGGATTTCTCCAGATCCTCGCCATCCCCAGAACATTTGCACTAGATCAGAAGAGTTTCAAAAGTTCCCATATCTGAGTTGTCTGGAGTACTTAGCACACATAACTGATGCAGACATGTGGTAAGGAAGAAGGAAATAATGAATTCATTAACTCATATCTTATGCCAGGAATGCATGACGTGTATAATCTCAATGAGTGTTGTAAATCTTCTCTCTTTGTTTCATGCGAGGAGATGGAGATGCAGAGAAGGAAAATGACTTGCCTAGGATTGCATGCTGGTAAGAAGAGGAACTATCAGAAGATCTGGGTGTTGGTTGCAAATTCCATACTTGCTGCATTACAGTGTGCACAGTAATGACCATCTTGGGGCTGGGCCCAGGACAATAGCAAGTAGTTGGTACTCAACAAAGAGTTATTATAGGAAGGACTCAAAACACCACCTGCTGACCAGGCACAGTGGCTCACCTGTAATCCGGATATTTTGGGAGGCTGAGGTGGGAGGATGACCTGAGCTCAGGAGTTCAATACCAGCCTGGGCAATGTAGTGAGACCTCATCTCTACTAAAAATCAAAACAATTAGCTGGGTGTGGTGGTGCGCAGCACCTTCAATCTACCAGGAGATCAAAGCTGCAGTAAGGTTACTCATACCACTACATTCCAGCCTGAGTGAGACAGCAAGACCCTGTCAAAAAAAAAAAAAAAAAAAAGAGAGAGAGAGAGAGAAGAAAAAAAGCCAAACACTTACTGTGCCCTGTGCTGGGTGATGCACCATGCCTCTCAGCTCAACTGAGTACAATAGTATTACCGGATTGTACAGAGAGTTGGAGGTTAAATTTCTCTTCTTTTGAACATATTTCATCATCTGGAAAAAAGAAAATGAAAAAGCTAATTTTTCATAAGGATTAGTAGAAGGTCAGACAGCTGGTACATCCCAAACTCAGGTTTCTCCAACTCCAAGGCTGAAGATTTGGACTTGGGACTTCGTCAAGCATCCATCCTCCTGGAAGGCACTGTACCCAAGCTAACTAAACATTTCTCTTTTTCCGTGTGGCTGCATCTCTGCTGGAACTGTGACTGGTGGTTAAGGAGGTGACTTAGAATCTGCTTATCTTCTGGCTGCTGCTCAGCTTCATGTGTTGCATTCCCCCTCAGCTACCTGGAATCCTGGAATTCTGTGTCCTGAGGGTACTTAGGAGAGAAGAGGTGCATGGTTGGATGTAATGCGACACCCTGGGCAAGCTGCTCTTCCAATTATCATGTAGCCCCAGATTAGGAGTTCAGGAAGGCACCCTTGGCTCAATGCAATTTCCAAAGCCAGGCAAGACCCAGAGGGAGAAATTCTCTCTAGAGGGCAACTGAACTGAGTACAGTTGGAAGCAGCAGGTGAGATAGTTGCTATTGAGCTCAGACCACAGAATTTTAGGGATCTGGAACTTGCCTTTAGGGTAGCCGGCTAAGAGGAGCAGTATCCTCAGTATTTAACTTCTGACTGCTGGTGTCCACAGTGACAGCCAGGGCTCCAGTGAGGCTGCAAGCACCAGAGGGATTTTCCCTAGGAAGCTGGAATAACCAAGGCTTGCAAAGTTAAAACTAAAATAGCTCAGATGTGGAAGGTACAACTCAACCCTTTAAGTGAATGAATGATTCACAGCATGGAGGTGGGGTTGGCTCTGCCCTTTCATTTTCAACTATCTTCAAGTCCCTGAGGATACCTCTTTTCTGAATTAAAGTCAGGAGAGAAATATCTAAATTATCTTATTCTCAGTTGTCCCATAGTGCTTTTTCCAACCCTCACCAAAAGACGGACATCTTTCTTATAAATGACTACTCCCTTTGCTAACAGAAGGGGCTGCTTTCATTTCTGATAATGGCATTTGTGTTCACTGGGAAACAAAAATGCATTAAAATAGCACCAACTTTGGAATTACATGGTCTGAATTAAATTCCATCTCCATGCACCATGCTGTGCAATATTGGGCAAGTTCCTTTACCTTCCCGAGTCCCAAGTTCTTCACCATGGAATGGAGACAGTAACAACAGAAGCTAAAATGTATTGAGCACTTCAATGTTGTAGATCCCTTTGAACATTAGAGGGGAGGTCTAGCCATGCAGCCTCCTTACCAAACTATTCACCAGGCAGTAACAGTGTGTCCTAACAGCTACAGATAGTACTCAATGGCTTACATGGCATTTTTATATCAGAGACTTCCTTTGATTTTTTTCAATTGTTCAATGAAATAGACCCAGTAGGGCTGATGATACCCGCTTTGAAATGAAGAAATGATGCTCGGAGAGTTTAAGTGGCTTTTCTGAGGTCATCCAATCGGCAAATGAAGAAGATGGATCTGAAGGCAGGTCATAACCACAATGCTATGTGCTATGCATGTGCTTTATAAGTTTCTCATTTGCTATGTAGAGTAGCAGTTCTCAACCAGGGACAATTTTGCCTCCCAGGAAACATTTAGTAATGTCTAAAAACAGTTTAAATTCTCACAACTGAGGGATGCAGGACTACTGCTTCTAGTGTGTAGAGGCTGAGATGCTGCTCAACATTCTACAATGCACAGGTCAGCCCCTGGGCAGCAAGGAATTATCTGTCCCCAAATGTCAATGGTGCCAAAGTTGAAATACTATGATACAGAGTAAAGGACAAATGCGAGTTGTTTCCATTTTACAGATGATAAGACTGAGACCTAGAGATCAAGTTACTTTCCCAGGGTCATTTAGGATATGGTGAAGCAGGGATTTAAAGTCAGACTATTTGAACCTACACTCCACTTCCTAACTACTAAGCTATATTCTGTCTCCAAGGAAATCTGTATTTAATCTATTCAAGAACCTTGGAAGGTAATAAAAAAACACATCCTTCAAGTGAAGAAAGTACATGTGGGGGCTTTGCCCACTCCTCCAGAGAAAATATAACCTTAATCTAAACCTGAGACTTCAGAGTAGGGCCTATCGCCCCCAAAATAGCTCAGCCCTTTATTTTTGTTTTACCAAATAATATACTTGTTTTATTCCAAAGGAAAGTCTAGTTCCTGCTCTAAAATGCCAATATTGTTAGTCCTAAATTCTAAATTCTAAAGAATTTAAATTAAAGAATTCATTCTAAATTCTAAAGAAATAGAAATGAAGGACCAAAAAATGATGATTGGCAAGAACATGACACAGGGCAAGAGGGTAAGAAGCCTGGGTCCCCAGAAGAATGTGCTCTCGGGCTGCACTGGTTCTCAGGGGAGATGGGACTCTGTCTACCATTGGAGGTCATGGGCTCTGACTTATTTGCACTGGAAGAAGGTGGAGGTTTACATAGATATACCTATATTCTCTATTTGACCAGAAGGAAGCCCCCCTTTTGTCTCTGGATCACATGCCACATGAGAGATCATTTATAGAATAAGCAGTTTCAAACTGATACTCTCAAGTCACCTCCCTCACCACCAATCTTCAAGTTCTGGCCTCCATATCAATAGTTTGAAAACATATCCCCTACTACTTCACATATATAAATGGCAGGCATGCTTAGGTATGGCATGCTTATTTAGGTATGTCCCAACTTTTATGAAACTGTAATCCATTGTGCAGGTAAAGACATACATAATCAAAGGCACTACAACAATCTCTACCACCATAACTTTTAATGACCCATCTGCTGTGTGCAAACACATGGGGCTGTGGATTATGTTCAGTCCCCAGCCTTGGATGTGTGAGATGACTGTCCCATGGGTAAGGACACATAGAGCTAGCTGCTGGAGGAGATGCCATTCTAGATGTTCAAGGAGCCGGGGAATAGCCCCAGGTGTGGTCAATCAGGTAGGGAAACACTGAGGAGGCCCAACTGTGGATCGTGTTGGATGGAGCTCCAAGTAGCAGCCCCAAGTTCTCCTTTCACATATACTGGATATCTATTTTCACTTGTGGTTGATGAGATTTTTAGTGGTTTACTAGCTGGCTAAAGAGTGTCTTCTCTAAGAATGTATATCTTACAAATTAGAGCATCATCATTATTCTGAAACCTTTACATGAAGAAGTTCAGTTGGATTTAAAATCCTTTCTTATTTTACAAACAATCCAATATTTAGTGATAAAAGGAAGTGCTATCAGATTTCTTAAATATAATTCCAACTGTAGAAAATTTTGAATTGTTATAAAAATATTTAAAAGTTGTAATTATCTCTGTGTGAAAGGTTTCTGGTCTAGGATTAAGAATTTGAAGATACCATCATTAAAATATTGTGGTCAGAGATTGCAGTCATTTCAAGCAGAAAGAATAATATTTTAAAATGTATATTAATAAAAGCAAGCTTAATTTGTCATGGAAAAAATTAAAACCATTTATTTGTAAGTTTTATATCAATTTAACATTTAATAAAAATGTTAAAACACTATGTTTTGTTGTAATTACATAAGATAAAGAAAAAAAATAGTGATAAAAAATTCAAGCCCCATATAGAGAGACACCCCCCAGGCCCGCTCCCACCTGCTCTATTACACTGGACAAAACTCTTATTTTCTCCGTGTACTATGGCATAAGAGTTTGGGAAGTACTAGTGTAGAGTACAGACCGGATATACCCTGGTTTGCTAGCTGTGTTTATGTGCCGCCACAGCTAAACTCTAAGCTCACTGGGCTGGCAAGTTGCTATTTATGCATCTTTGGGTATCCTATGATGTAATGTAAATGAACTGATTCCTTTAAATGCTTGTTTCAGACATTTCTTCTCATACAAAGGCTCATGATTCAAACTGGTAATAACCACAATAGTAGCTACCACTTGTAGAACACCTACTATATTCAGATCACAGCAATTACTGCATAAACATTATTCTGTTCTTTTAAAGAAAATATTTGATATTCGCTAAAGTATATATGTTACATATCTGCCAGTTTCAAAGCTAGTAATGTAATGAACCATTAAAAGATTATTTATAATTCTCGCCACAACCCCGCTGAAAGATGCATATTCATTGCTCCTTGTTTACAATGATAAAGGTGAAGTATGGAGAGGATAAGTCACCACCCAAGGGCACACCACATATGATGCCAATTATGCCATTAATACTTGACCAAATGGCTTAGATAAGCATGTCTCTAAAATCTACAAGTATCAGGCCAATGTAGGAATCAGAGACCTGAAAACTTCTCCCTCCAGTCACCAAGAAGAGAGAGAGAGAGAAAAAGAGAGAGAGAAACAAAAAAAAAAAGGAAAATATTTGTATAGATTTGACAGATGTCAGTAAATATTACATTTAAAGTCTGGGAAATGGTCTCGGATCCCACCACAGCTGCTTCAAAAGAAGAAAAACATGAGGGAGGAAAAGGAGAAAGAAAAAGAGAGATTATAGCAGCCTGAGATGAACTCAATAATATAAATTGGAATTCTGATCTTATTCTCAAGTCATGATTTAACAGAATGAAATGAAAATAATAAAGCTATAGAAAAGAAATCCAATCACATGCAAATTTTTAAAAATCCATACTTAATTATGTGTCAGTGACGCTATCCAAGAACGTCAGCAAGATTTTCTATGACCGAAAACACAGACCACAATGGCCTCACTTCCTTTTGTTTGACAACACCCTGACCTACTTTGTGGTCATTACAGACACACAACTGGCCATCTTATGGGGTGAGGCTTTCACCATAAGGGAAGAAGATAAAACTTCTCCCTCAAATCCCATCAGTTCCCTTTCCACAGGCACTATAGAATAGTAAGATGAGACTGGGTTCAGTCTTTGCTGGGGGTGGCCCTCAGCTTGAGATGATCAAGAAAGGTAAAACAGAAAGGGACTACAGGAAAGAAGTCTGGAGTGAAATTTAGTCTTAGGAGAGAACCAAAGAGATGTCAGAAAATTTCCCCATTTTCACACTGTCAGTTCAGACAGTAGAAAGGAAGAAGGATTTTAGGTATCAGACAACACTGGGTTCACTCAGTTTCAGTACAACTGGTGTCCTGGGTTTCTACTGACACTTCGAGGGAAATTTAAACATGGTGCTGGGGTGGGATGTGCCCAATGGCAAGCCAGTATGTCTAGATACTTGACCAACAAGCATTGCATCCACGAAAATCCACAGGGTGGTAAGAAGTAACATCACTAAATGCCACTAACAACGCAGAGTACGACACGTGTGTGTCTACAAAAAGCTACCCCTCCATGGGAGATAGCCAAGACAATAATGGGAAGAAAAATTATTACTTGAAATAACTTTAATAACCATGGAAAAAAAGAAAAATATGGTCCCAATATATTTATTAGTAATTTAGAAAAGAAGCAATAAACTAGATAGCATCTGAAATAAAAAAGGAGAAAAAATAAATAAGAAAACATTAGAATCAATAAACTAAATGAAAAACTAGTGTATTAGATTCTCCAGAGAAACAGAGCCAAGGATATGTACATATATATGTGTGTGTGTATACACATATGTGTGTATATGTACGTATATATATTTGCATATATATATAAAGAGAGAGAGAGAGAGAGAGAGATTTATTTTAAGGAATTGGGTTGATAAATTCAAAATTTGCAGGGTAGGCTGGCAGCCTGGAGACCCAGGAAAGATTTTCAGTTCCAGTCTGAAGGCCGTCTGCTGGCAGAATTCCTTCTTGCTCAGTGGGGGTCAGTCTTTGTCCTGTGAAGACCTTCAACTGATTGGATGAGGCCACCTACATCATGGCAGGCAATCTGCTTTATTCCAAGTCTGTCTATCTAAATGTTCATCTTATTTTAAAACACCTTCACAAAACATCCAGAATAATGTTTGACCAAATATCTGGGCACTATGTCCCTGCCAAGTTGATACATAAAATTAACCATCATGACTAGTTTGTAGAACTAATCTTTATTTTGTGCTTTATAGTTTAGTATACATTTACAGCTATTATTTCCTTTAATCCACTCAACTCTTTTTTATGGATTACCAAACTGAGGCTGAAATGCTGAATAACTCTCTAAGCATACACAAGTAGGAAGTGTCTTGAACAGGTTTACCTGAATCCCCTCTGCCACCCTCATGACAACAGCAACACAAACGAACTCAGAGCCAGCATCTGACCTCACAGCTGTACACTTCTGTGGTGCCAGGCACTTCTTTGAAAATAATAATCCAAAAAAGAGAGACCAATGTGAACCTCTCAGCAGAAATAATGTAATTCCCTCACTGGGGGTGGCAGGGAGGTAGGTTATAGGACTGAGGAATGCCTTTCATAGTTTTCTTTTTTAAAAAGTTACCTATTAGCACAGGTTTTGCTGATGGCTTTGCTTTTCTTATTAAAGAACATCTGTTTCTGGCCCTGAAAGTCTTTTCCTTTAAATAGATGTTCTTTCAAAAATCAGCTACATACATGGAGCCTTTACACATTCATTTTACTGAATATGTGTTCAGTGCTCATCGTATGTCAAAGAAGAAGGTGAATTCCCAGTAGATAAACTTGAAAAACCAGACACAAAACTGTACATGCTGTATAATTCCATTTACATGAAGCTCAAAAGCATGTAAAACCAAATTGAGAATAACAATTACCTTTGATGGAAGGTGCTGCTGGGCTGGAGACATTCAGGAAGCTGGATGCTAGAATGTTCCATGTCTTAATTAGAGCAATTCTTGCACAAGTGTGTGTGTGTGTGTATGTGTGTGTGTGTGTGGAAAAATCACTAAGCCATTCACCTAAAATTTGTGTACTTTATTGCATATGTATTATATCTCAATCAGGAAAAGAAATAAATTATACTAGAAATAAAAATAAAAGGGAGAAAAAGCATTGGGAACTGCCTGTTTCCATTGTGGGACTTGTAAGTGAATGTGAGCAAAATAAGAAGGGACCCAGTGGACTTTTGTGACAGAGGAGAGAATAGTCAAGACCCATTGCAGGCAAGGCCATAGAAGGAGGACTTTCTGTTCAGTAGAAGTTTGCAGAGCCAAGCCCGACTCCAGGATGAGATTGTGGGTGAAAGGAAAGTTAGGAAATTTTGCTCACCATAAGCAAACCACAAATACAGTATTTCATGAACATCCTTCAGAAGTAGGGACTGCAAAGCCCCTATATTGTCTTAGAAGAATTTTAAGTTAAAAAAAAAAATAAAGTGAAACGTGGCCTACAGTACTAGCAAGTCTTGAAAAGCTAAACTGCATTGTATCCAAAACCACAATGTTCAAAAATCTGGAGCTACAATGTGTGAATGAACTTATAGTGTCTCCTGTGACTTCCTTAAGCAAATGGTATTTGGTATAGTGAGGGATTCAAATCAGTTACCTAACTTGTTGGTAGAATGTTCTGATAAAATAAAACCTCCTTTGTGAACGCATCATGTCCTTGACCTCAAAGCCCTTTCCAGCATAGGAGCAGATTTCTATTTTGTCTAGGAACAAAAGAAATAAAGACGGTGTTCCCTCCAGAGCCGTTTCTGAGACAAAGGAAAACTTTGCTCCAGGCATGGATTTCTGGATGGTTTCTAAGAATTGCTTGGGTTTTGGTGAAAAGAATTCTCCCAAATAAGATTGTCTGAGATTTTCCAATTACACGCTCTAATTGCAGCAGAGATCCCAGGCTCTAAGTCATTCTGCCGGCTGCAGGTTGTGCTTGACTCACCGGACACAGGGGTAGCTGGCCAAGCCCACCACGGCCCACGGCCCAGCAACTGCCTTTGATTGGGCTCTGCTGCCAGACCAAGGGTGGAGGGGCCTGTCCAGGGTCCCCAAAGTCTCTGAGAGGTAACAATTCTGACTAAGAAGGATATGTGGTTTCTGGAGAAGCATGCTCTGGGTCACTGGGGCCACTAGCTAATGGAGCCAGCAGGGACCTCACCAGGTTTCTTCTGAGCAGTTCTTATGGGACTGGGTCCATCTTGGTCACAGATTCCTGGATGCCAGGGCTTGCTGGTGAGGTGAAGAGTGTGGATTGTATCCACTCCTTCCTATCCCCCAACTACCACCACCAATCTAGGGACAATGACCCTGTCTCCAACATCCAGCATCCTCTAGGGATCCTAGATGAGTGTAGGAGGAGCCTGTACAAATTTTACCTAGTTCTACCTCTGCCAGAATGTCCCCTGACCCTGCCTAATTCCCATTTAGTCACCTGCCTCTAATCTCTAATTCCCGTTCTCGCTCTCTCTCTCTCGTTCTCTCTCCCCCCCACCCCGCTTTTCTGTGTTTAATCATAAGCTTATTTCCCTTCTCCTCTAAAGTAGCTAATTCTTGACATTTTAGCTGAATTTCTCCTTTTAAATATGGAACTTTATTTCAAGGAAATCCTTGAAACAACCATGAGAGCAGGGGATATGAACAACCAAGCTGTCATATGACATTCCACGCAACACAACATGGTTTTAGTTCAACAATATCTACTGCCTCTCTTCCTGGCATCAGGTAGGATGCTTCAGATGACTGAGGTGGAGAGAGGGAAGCAAAAATGAACGAAGCACTGATAACAGACATTTACTGAGCACTCTCTGTCAAGCTCTGTGCTGAGCTCTTCATATCTATTAGCTCCTTCAATCCTCTCAAAACCTTACGAGAAGGAACTTGTTGGTTCTCCCATATTACAGAAGAGAAAACTGAAGCTTAGAAGGTTAAATAACTTGACCAGGCTGAGCAGCTAGTTACTGGGGAGGCTGTGTGATCCCACAGCACTAACCTGCATGGCCAAGCCCTTCATTCATGGTATCTTGCTCTATCATCACAACTAACTTGCAAAGTAGGCTGTATTATCCATGTATCATAGATGATGAAATCAATTCAGAAAGGTTGAGTAACCTATATAATGTCACACACTTAACCAATGACAGAAAAATTTGAACTCAAACATCCGTCTCCAGAGCATTGTTTTTTCCACCAAACAAAATTACTATGGTCTCCAAAATCAAGGAGTTCTTAATTTACTAGGAGTACTAGGACACATAAACAGCTATGATAATGTTATTTAGAAAAAACAAGATGTGAAGGAGGAAAGGCCACCTCTGTTGAGGGGCAAGGGAAATGTCTCCTTGGAAAGGAGGCATTGGGATGGGTTGAGATGGATCTAAAAACATGGCCTGTCAACAGTTCCACATCTCAGAACTAAGGAGTTGCCTTATTCTACTTTAGCCTGAGTTGATGTATAGGGATGCTAGTTTTAATTTTCCTTGGTTGAGCCCTTTCTCCTGGTAGAAATTTTTAAAGACATCCAAATAGGAAAAGGAAATGGAAAAAATATGGAGTAAAAATGACTTTCCAAGAATATTAAGCAATGATTTTCATACCATAAAAAAGCAAAAGAAAAAAATCGATAGTAATAATGATAAAATAATAATAACCACTGTGAACTGTGATGGCATCTTTCACCAAACGCCTACTGCTAGTCAGCCTCGTTATCAATGATGAGCCTCCCTCCTCTGTCCTGATTACTGTCTTAAGATGGGGAAATGGCCTTTCAGGCAGTCAGGATGGGTTTCTGTAAATGGGTCACTACATATTGTAGAGAAGATTGGGAAAGCCTCCTGGGGATCCTCATCTCACTGAGCTTGTTTTATCATCCCCCTGAAACAGCAGATCTATGTTGAGAGCTTGCTTTGAACCAGGAATTCTACTGGGGCTGGGAGAGATGATGGTTTTGGTGGAAATGAAGCAGAGGTGCTGTCACACCAGAAATAGCCTCCAAAACTCTGCTCACAGTGAGGTCCTCCTGCCCATTGCACCATGCAAACAAAACTTACATAACTCTCATTTGAGCAATCAAGAATCTTGCTTCAAATTGCAGGTTTCACAACTGCATAGTTGATTTCTAGCCGCCTGCATTGCATTTGGTCTGATTGTCAGAGGCTGGAGAAGAAACCAGGTCAACTCCAAGAAACTGGGAAAACAATAATCGTTTCTTGAGAACTCATTAAATGGGCCAAGTTCTGAGATTTGAAGCCAAGTCTGTTGATCAAATAGAGAGAGGGTAAAAATTAGGAATGTCTTCACAGATGGACTCTTGAGATGAGGTTTTAAAGGACGAATAGGGAAGTGCAGGAAAGCAGGGGAAGGAATAATTTCTCTAAGCAGAGGGAAAACATGTTCAAAAGTGGAGTGGCATGAAACTCTATGATGAATTCATGAAACTATGGTAGTTTGGCCTGACTAAGCCCTGGTGGGTTCTATTACATTATTGTAGCACAGGGGAATTCTTGCAACCCCTTGAAAACTCTGGAACATCTGACATGCTCTTCTAGAGTCTATCCGCAAAACATGCTGTGGCTTCTTGAGAGAAATGTTGAAGCCAACCCCAACCCTTCAGAGTGACTCAGGATTCTAAGACTGTTAGAATTAAGACGCTGGTTTGTGGAGATTATGAAGTTTCCCCAGGCTTTGTGATGCTTCCTCAAGTAAGCCTGGAACCCATCTTGGGCTCTATGACCCAAAAGTAATTGGCCTTATGTGGGGATTCTGGCTGATTGCTGGTGAGGAGTTTTCCTGAGAATGGCTTTCAGTTCTGCTGTTGATATGCTCTCCTCCTCAATCTCTGAAATGGAGAAAGATCCAGTCAACTGAGAAAGAGACCAAGTGGAATCTACCATGGATCAGAAGCCCTGCTGTTGCTCACAGGAACTTAAGAAAGCCCATTCCCAGGCCTTCTCTCTGTGCCATAGTCTCTGCTGCCATTATTCAAAAGAAAGTCAAAATCCTTGGATCTGCTCCTAATTAGGTGGGGGACTTATTTGTAAATCTTTCCAGTGATGAGTGCTATTCTGGAGCCTGTGAAATGTGTTAACGCTGATGCTGCAATCCCTCAGTCCAGAACACTAGCCCCAGAGACAACACACAGGGAGTGCTGTCATGGCTGGTGATTACGCGATAATAATGAAAATAATCAATAACTAACATGTGGATATCATTTTGCCCTTTAACAAATGCTTTTAATGTGTCATATTTCCTTTATTACCTGTAACATCAATTTCAGGTAGGTATCTCTAACAATATCTCCAGTTTACAAATTTAGCCTTAAAGAGATTAAGCAAATTACACACTGACATATAGTTAGTGAGGGACAAGGCAAAGATGCCGGGCTAGCTCTCATGATTCCAAAGCCCATTGGCTTTTTCAATGTGTTTGCTATTAAAGTCTTCTGATGTTTTGTAAAATAACACCTTTCGGTCCTAGGCCTGGCGCTGCTAAATTTCCCGTAGTTAGACTATCGTTTGCTCAAGTTCAACTGCTCATCTTAGAGTGGAAGACAAGCACACTAATATTTTTTTCTCAGCAACCATGTACCATGCTACATGTGCGCCCAATATCCCTTAATACGCACAGCAACAACCCTGAAATGCATCTGTCTCTGAGGGGGGCAATTGTGTTTTTCTTATCCATCATTGTATCTCCAGCAAAGTATCTGACATTTGAAAAAATCAATATGTATTAATTAAATTGAGGTGAGCATCTTTATTTTCATTTCTTTTTAAAGGAACCTGAGGCTCAGAGGAACTAGGTAGCATACCTGAGATTACAGAGCTAGAGAGAGATGGAATATGAGCTCAGATGCAGGCTCCCCGTGGTCATGGCTCCCATTTTCCATTCTGCCTTTTTCCAGGAGCCAAGGCTGCCCAGCAGTCTTTCCAGCTATAAACTTTTTCTTTCTCTGAACTGAAGAGAGCTGGTGTGTTGCCCAGCTTGGAGGTCAAATACATGCGTACATGTATGCATGTATGTACTTGTCTGTTTGGGGTGGGGTGGGGTGGGGTGGGCAGATTTACACACGATAAAGCAGTCTCTTCTGAGTTTTACTTGTTTAATGTCAGGAGGCATCACATTCCTGAGAATGTGTTGCTAGGAACACTTCTAGAAGCCTGGTCATTTCCAGGTAACTCAATAAATCCTTTCATGCTCACTTGGATATTTACCTTAGAGTTAACTAGACTATCTCCTTTATAATTCCAAGACATGTCCTTTCCCCACAAACTTGATAGTCTTTGAATGCCAAGCAAAGTTAATATCTTAGTGTACGTAAGCCCCAACTCTCTGAAATTGTCATGTAAAAAACACGGATTTTACCACGTTGACGGGTCTTTCATCCTTGGGGGTAGAGTGGGGGTGCCCGCTCCATCTCAGAGGCAGCAGACATCTATGATTAACTATACAAAAATGCCAGTTTGATGATAAAAGCTGTACTTAGCATTGACTCCTCTGCTACAGCAGGAGTCTGGGGGATGCAGCTTTTGAGGATTTTTTTTTTTAATGGAAGCTTTTGTTAACATCAGATATCTAATTAACTTAGGTTTTAAAGCTACAGAGGTGCTGCGTCCTCAAGAAAGACCGTTATCAAAAGTTTCATCTAACGTAATTACCCTAAATCTACTATGGAAGAAAGAATTAAAATGTTTCTTTTTTAAGAAAAGCCAATGTATTGAATAACATGGAGGCATTTTGTTGTGGGATCCCTGTCTATGCAGTTGAGGCTAGATCAACTTACTAACCAGCATAATTATCATATCCAGAGTTTGTCTCAGGAAATGCCTTCCAGAATGAGGGAAAACACAGCATCTGTGCCCACAAGGATGGTATGGGCCCCCCGACGATGAAAGGCTCCAGCTGCTCTGCAGTTATAATCAAACTGGCTCTCCCCCAGCCTCCTCCGCCTCATCCTCCACACAGTAATAACAGAGTTGCTGGCTGCTCATCCCCAAAATGGTGTTTAGGACATCAAATGCTTCAACTACCACCTATGTGCATAATGAGTCCCAAGTGTCTCCAAACCAGGTCTTCCGCCCCCACCCCGAGACTCCAAATCATGCTCTTCAGCTGGTTATCAGGCATCTGGACTTCCTAGCAGACCCTCCAAAGACAATATCTCTAAAACCAGACTCGCCATCTTCCTCGCTTTGTCGCGCACCACAATGGCCTCTTTTGCTTGGCTTCCCTACCTTATCAGCCTCACCAACCTGCCAGTCACCCACAACCCTTATTTTATAGTAGATTTTATATTTTAAAACAGTTTTTAATTTATAGAAAAAAATTGAGAGGATCTTACAGAGAGTTCCCATAAACTTCATAATCAGTTTTCCAGTTAATATCTTATATTACTATGGGACATTTGTTACAATTAATAAACCAGTATTAATTCATTATTATAAACTAAAGTCCATACTTTATTCAGATTTCTTTATATTTTACCTAATAGCCTTTTCTGTTCCAGATCCCATCTAGGATACCACATCACATTTAATCATCATATCTCTTTGGCTGTGACAATTTCTCGGGCTTTTCTTATTTTTTGATGACCTTGACAGTTCAGAGGCATACTGGTCAGGTATATTCTAGAATACTCTTCCATTGGAATGTGCTGATATTTTCTCATGATTAAACAGGGGAGGTAGGTTATTAGGAGGAAGACTGTAGAAGTTAGGTGCTGAGATTATTTTTAAGGCATCATTTGGACATTGGGCAGGATTGGTCACTGCCTTCATTTGACAGAGGAAGGGCTAATTACTAATTCTGATATCACCTTAGCATATATAGCACTGGGTATGAAATTGAGTCAGGGCTTGATGAATATTTGAAGTCTTGGTGTGTCTCCTTATCTGCAAAGTGGGGTAATAAAATTTACAGGAGTTTCAAGATGATTAAATCAAAATATTAAAATCCTTGGTACAGGGCCTTGCACATAGTATAGTAAGCACTCAAATATTTCGGCTGCTACCATTTTTGTCACCATGATTAGGATCTACATGTTATACAAGATACACTGTAAAAACCCAAAAATTTGACTTTGACCACTCCATATGTGAAGAAGTAAATTTAGTGATTAGATGGAAGCAAGAGAGGCCAAGCTCACTCAGCTTTACACTTTAAAGAACAGTCTCCTGTAAAATTAATGTTGCATTTAGTTCACTTTGATAAGACTTCAAAGACCATCAATTTTGTTCTTAACAATGATGCAGATCCAAAAGAAACATAAGACATGGCTCCTAGTCTCAAGATGTTATAAATTTACTGTCAGATAATAATACAGGACAGCATTTGATGAGGAGCCAAGCAGAGGAGATGTGGGTGTGGGAAGTTCAGAACAGTAGCTGTGTCCATGTGGGCTGTATTGTTGCTAAGGTCTCAAGAGGTGGGCATTGACTGATGGATGGTCAGAGAGAAAGGTTAGAAAGTCATCAACAAGGATCTAGAAAGAATCAGTATACAGAAATCCAGTGATCCAGTGCCTGAGAGAGTCCCACCTCCCTGGCATTAGACTTTATGCAGAAAACAGTAGGAGGTGGCATTGAACAAAACATCAAAATAGTGGGGTGGTTGTGGTCTGAAAGCTCCCCTCAAGAATAATGGGGAGCCAGTTATACTTTTGAGCAAGGGAGTAAGAGGATGAAGATGGAATTTTCAGGAGGTAAGTAGGCTTGCAGCAGGCATGACTAGCTAGAGAGAGAAAAACTGGTGGCAGAAAGATCAGCATGCTAGTTCATTCATTCATCTATACATTTACTGGTCATGTATACACAGAAAATATTATGGAGCTCCCATCAGACTCTGCGGCATACCCTAAAGAAGCTCACAGACTAGAGGGAGAGAAATTAGGTTTCTGTTATAATCCAGAATAGATCACAGTGAAATCAGAAAGAAAGGGATGGAATAATATGTGAGAGATAGATAGCTAGTTAGATAGGTAGATAGACAGATAGATGATAGATAATATACATAATATATATATCACAAAAAGCAAATGTGTGTATATATACACATAGGCTATATATGTTATATATTATAATAATTAGGTTAGTATATATTATATACATATTATATATGATATGTATACATATTACATATATAATATATATACATATTACATATACACATTTGTTTCTATAATAGAAATTTGAAGAACTAATTGTTAGAATCAACACAGGGAAGAAAGCAAACCTCTAGGAAAGGATAATTCCAAATTGTAAGCCTGAATGAGCTGCATAGAGGTTGCCACTGACAAAAACGGACTCCTGCAGGTTGGAGCTGATGAGGCAAGAAGATGAATGTGTTTGGAAGCAGTTGAATGTTATAAGAGATATTCATACAGTCAAATTATTATCATCTGGAAACACAGTGGGAGGGAGGGCTGGGCCCAAGGGACAGGCTTGGAAATTATCATCATGCTATGGTAAGGGCGGAAGAGCACCCAGGGGAAAAGAGTGGGCAGAGAAAACCAGAGCTAGTCCACGAGTCCTCAGAAATCTCCACCCCATCATGGGTTCAGAGAAGCAAAAAAGCCAAAAGGTGGTATCAGAGGAGAAAACGGAGAAGTTGGGGTCCAAGAAGTAGGAGAACTTCATGGGAGGGAGGTCTAAGAAGGGATGTCAATGATGTCAAACACAACTGGCACAAGATAGCAAACCTACCCAGGAACTATGACAACCCAAAAGTAACAACAAGAGCAATAAACGATTTAAATAATAGTAATAATAATCACATTTTTAAACAGTTACTATGAGTCAGATCGTGACGCTGTTCTGAGGAACTGAAGACGTGTTTTCTCATTTTTCTTTGTGCCTAACCTAGCATAAGCTACGTAGTAGTTGTCAATAAATGACTCATGTTCTAAGCCAAACTTGAGAGCCCTTAGGAATCTGGATGTTTTGATACTTTAGCTGGTGTTGGAATGGGTTGACAGAATAGTAATTTCTTTCCTCGGGTCATACTGTCTAGGTTAAATCATTGGTTTATTCCTGGCCAGTAAAATCCTGTCTGATAAGATTCCTTCCCTCCTGTTCTGTATGAGAGTGCACTGTTTACCCATGTGGGGTTGGGTGGAGCCCAGAATATTCTTCAATTCAACCTCTCTAGTAAACGGAACATCTGAGCAACAGCTTTGACCTTTGGAGGAGAAGTCATTCTTTTTCTAATGACTTACGAAGGAAAGGGTGTTCCGAACATGGGCTAGATTCAGATATAGGAGTCTGGGGGGTGGGCGGGAGTTGCCTGTCACCCAAGGAAAGTTGGCCAACAAACTTGTTCTTGCTTCTTTCCATGGCATCCTTGAAACTGCTCTACATTCATCTGAAGGCCAACCTCAAATTAGAAAAATGGGAAGAGATTGCTGCTGGGTGGCTTTCAGTTTAAGGAACTAAATCTCGATTCAAATGCAGGAGGAACATCACACTAGGAGGAGATTGTCAGCATTGGAGAACCTTCCATTCACACTAGGACTCACTGTCTCATCTGTTCAGTAAACCTCATGGAATGGCTTTCCACATATATGAGTTTCCTACACAATCAATGCCCTTAGAAAGAGCCTTCAGACATACAATTGGTATATCAAAAGTTAAAGAATACAATAAGAAAAACAAACAAAGGTGTTTTTATTTAAAATCCAAATTTTAAGGGAGGAACAGAAATTCTGATGCTAAAATAAACCTTACAAACAATTTCTTTAAGCCAGGAACCCTACATGCTACTCACAGGGCCTGCTCCAACATAAAACAGACTTCCAAGTCCCTCTAAGTCACAGTTCTCCTTGCCCTGATGTTCATCTGCATCTGCAAGGCAGAGAGCACTACATAGGTATTTTTCAGACTGGAAGATTTCATCGAAGGTCACTCATGCAGAGGAGGGAGGAGTCAGGATTCAAGCCTGGTTCTGCATTTTCCCAAGTTCTTTTCATCCACCTGGTGAACTTCTGTAAGGTGACATTGGTCCCATGATCAATCAAAGGTCACAGGCAAAATCAGAGTCCTTCAGAAAGCATGAACCATTTTGGAAGTGAGATGTGGGGCAGTGGCTGGGGGAATAGAAGGGTTAAGCAATGAGGGTCAACACTAGTGGGTACTTTGGTTAAGATGAGGGAAATGACTAGTCCCTTAGAGCTGTTTTCCTTCTCCTTTTCAAGGCCTGCTCTTTACCCTGAGTTTCCTATACGAACATCCTCTTGTACGTGTATGTTGAAATCACATGTCTACCAAGTGTATGATTGTTTCAAATTTTACTTTCTAAAAATGTGTCAGGACATGAGTGACATAAGAAAGGTGGTCAGGGGCCATGCCTGCAGAGGTTACAAGAGCTAGTTTGATGGGCGTGTTCTGCTCCAGCCCTTGGAACATTCGAGTCTCACAAACAAGAATATTTTAATACTGGCCGGAAAGAGGTGTGGAAGAAAAGGCATGGATGAAGCCAGGAGCAGTGGCTGTAATCTCAGCAGTTTGGGAGGCCAAGGCGAGTGGATCACTTAAGGCCAGGAGTTCGAGACCAGCCTGGACAATTTGGTGAAACCCCGTCTCTACTAAAAATGTGAAACATTAGCTGGGCGTGGTGGCAAGTGCCTGTAATCCCAGCTACTTGGGAGGCTGAGGCAGGAGAATCACGTGAATCTGCGAGGTAGAGATTGCACTCAGTCAAGATCGCACCACTGCACTCCAACCTGGGTGACAGAGCAAGACTCTGTCTCAAAAAAAAAAAAAAAAAAAAAAAAGGAAAGAAAAAAAGAAAAAAAAATTAAAAAGAAAAGAAAATGCACAGATGAGCTGCTGCAGATGAGAAAGCCTATCAAGGGGAATAAAAACCTATGTGGTCAAAGGTGGCTCAACAGCCCTCAGGAAGCTGCCTCCAGGGCCAGGGCTGTGAGGAGACTCTGGAGTTTTGGCTACCTGGGCCTGGGGAGACAGTCTCAGCAGTAAGATATGTGCCTGGTTCAGCATGGACCTAATTTAATTTTAGTTATATATCTTCATGTAAATCCTAAGTGAATGGTAGAATTGGAATGAGGTCCCATCAGCAGCAGGTTCTCACAAATGGGAGTCCCAAGTGCTTTTTGCCTACTTGATAGTACTTTTGGATTTCCATAAACTTCTAGTATCACATATACATGCACCCACACACATGCAAATTTAACTTGGGATGGATGGGAGGAAAAATTGGGCCACAACATAGTAATTCAATTTGGAAAAACTCAATGTTTTTTCAATTCAACTCAGATGTTTATGGAGCAACCAAGTAGGTCTTGGTATAATAAAGCAGACAAGGTTTCTACCCTTAAGGAATCACAGCCAAATTGACAACCCCCCAGCCAATTTTCTTTCAATGTAGCAGTTAGATCAGCAGCCTGAGATTCATCTTGGAAGTTTACTAAAATACAGATTTCTTCGTTGCATCCTGGCTTCCTGAATTAGAATTCTAGGGTAGTAGGACCCAGAGATCTGTGTTTTAAAAAGCTACCCCAGTGATTCTTATGAGCCAGAAACTTTGAGGTCCTTTGTCTTAAACTTGTGACTAGCCATATTTTTATTTCCAGATCTTAGCACAAAGAGCATTCTAGTAGCCCACCTGGTGATGATGAGGGACAGATTAGGGGGCAAGTTTTCTCATCATTATACATTTCCTGGGCCTCTAACATGCAGGAAATTACAGTTGACTTCACCTGAAATTGCAGAGCAAAAATGCATTCAGTCAAAAGCTCCTGTCAGCTCCCATACCACAGAATCAACCTATAGAGGAAAAGACAGGAGTGTGACTTGAGAAGAGGACCGATTCACATGAAGACTTCTCTGTTGCAGACCGAACCCATCTCTTCTACCTCCCACAGCACCTTTTGAAACAAGTATTTGGATTATGTGTGTTGAACTGAATGAGAATGCTTGCTCAGCAATGTTGAGTGACCCGCTCATGCTACAAGAATTTTAATCTAAGATACCTTAACTCCAAGTCCAAGGTTGTTAGAAGTTTCCAATTTTAGAAGAACTTTTTCATGAGGCCCATATCCAAGGACGCAATATCTCAACTGGAGCAGAAGGATTTTAAGCCCTGCCACTGGGACCCAAGCCTTGGGTCACAGGCCTGACCCTGCTGGTTACTAACTAGGTAGCCTCAAGCATGTTACCATTGTCCACACAACTCCCCAAGCTAGACATCCAGGCATTGTCCTTGATATCTTTCTCTCTGTCACCCTCTACATGTAAGCCATTCTTGTATCTGAATAGCTTCAAATTGGTAAATCTCTCTCTGCCTCCACTGCTATCATCCTAGTCCTGAACTACTGAGAGAACTCTTAACTGATCACTGCCCTTTCATTTTTGCCATTCATCCCAATGCGTTCTCTCCACAACAGCCTAAGTCATAGCATGTCACTCCTTCACTTAAAACCTTCAACAGTTTGCCATTTATCTTAGGAGAAAACAAAATCTCCTACTGCTGTCTACAATACCATACCTAGCTTAGGTCCAGTTTACCTATCCAGACTCATCCTCAGCCACTCTACACCTTGATTTCCAGGCTCCAGGCACATTGGTGTTTTTGTCTTTGCAAAACTCCAAGCTCAAAAGCCTTCATATAGTTTAGTCCTTCCCAGGAGAGCACTTTTCACATCCTAATTCACTCACTTAACTCCACTCATTCTTCAGATCTCAGTTCATTATCATTGTCCTTGGGAGCCTTCCTCATCACTCTTGCCTCTTCCTCCCCACCACTAAATCAGTTCCTCCTGCCACACACTCTCATAACTCCCCACACTTACTGCAGTTTGCAATTATATATTGCATGGTGATTTCCCTGTCTTATCCACTACAGTGTGAACTACATTAGAGTGTGAACTACATTAGGGTGAATAAGAATACATCTTATTCAGATACAAGAATGGCTCACATGTAGAGGGTGACAGAGAGAAAGGTATCAAGGACAATGCCTGGATGTCTAGCTTGGGGAGTTGTGTGGACAATGGTAACATGCTTGAGGCCACCTAGTTAGTAACCAGCAGGGTCAGGCCTGTGACCCAAGGCTTGGGTGATGACCTGTAACACATCACAGCTCTTTCCAGTGACAGGGCTTGAAATCCTTCTGCTCCAGTTGAGGTATTGCATCCTTGGATATGGGCCTCATGAAAAAGTTCTTCTAAAATTGGAAACTTCTAACAACCATTTTTATCTACCACCATCTTACCTGCAGCATCTGAGCACAGATTCTTGGACATAGTAAAAACAATAATAACAATGGTGCTGTTGCTGCTGTTAGTGGCTACATTGAGTGCCCAGAAAGTGTCAGTCAACAAGAGCCAAGTGACATCCCTGGGAGTTACAACATTCCATTGTAGACTTAAGGTACATCTTAAAATTTCTTTTGAAGTACGTATTCTAGCTCATATGATGGACTGATTTGTTTCATCTTGAAAATATATTATTTACTTTTTTTCCACGATGTTAAGTGGTATAGATAGTAGTGGATTCTCCATACCTGACCTGCAATTTTGTCTACTCTCTCACCCAGGGGTACCCATGCCCTGTTTGAGATATAGGAGTAGAAAAAGTGACACGGAATTGGAAGCTTGAGAAATTAAAGTGGGAATTCTTATCCTGCCACTTACTAGCTGTGTGACCTTGAACAAGTATCTCGAGCTCTCTGATCCTTAGTTTCTTAACAGTAAGAGGGAGCTGCTACATCTGATTTCCACTGTGAAGATCGAACGAGATAAAGTATATAAAGTACATAACAGATGCTTCACGGATAGTAACTTACTTTATTTGGAGTGAGGGAAGAAAGAAAAAGGGACGTATAGAGGCAGAGAAGGGGTGGCTGATGTATCGGGAACAACCTTGGCAGTTCAGTATTTTGAACCTTGAGGAAGGTGGTATTCCAAGAATAAAATAACTTTGAACATTATCAACTGGTTCAAAGAGTGTGGGGACAAAGGCATCTGAGAAACATCTGGAATGGCATTTCAGTTGCTTAGTTGTGACCTGGAAGAGCAGTGTGAGGAGTCTGATGATGATGGAGTTCAACTAACCCACAGGTGGAGAGTGAATTGGAGGTGGGGGGAAACCTAAAACATTGGTAAGGAAGAAAAATACCAGGATATGGCAAACAGCAAGGCTGGAGAAAGTCATGAGAAAGAACTTACAACTGATTACCCCAAATTCAGAAAGATCTATAAGAGCTAATGGTAATAGAATCTGAATGAAAAATCCATTCACAGGTCCTTATATTGGTTATAGTCATGTGCCATGAAGTTTTTTTTTTTTTTTTTTGTTAAACCTTAGAGAATCATTATTGCAGATTTCTTACATTGCTGCACACACATACACACATGCACGCTATGATTCTGTGATCAATAAAAGTATAACAAATGCTGTGTTTAAATATAATTGGACAGAACACAGTTTCTTTATTGTACTGTAAATCTCCAAAACAAAAATAAGTGCCATATTCTAAAGTTAGTATACAATGGAAATTTTTTGCCTCAAAATATTTCCTATAACTTGTGTTTGGAATACACTTTTAAACACTTCCACCTTAAACAACTAGGTGCAATCATGTTAAGACATCTAGTGAACTGCAACAGTTCTTCAGCATACTGAAATCCTCCAGCATCATAGCTCACATCTTCACTAACATGGCAAGATCCATGGAATCCTTAAGCAGGTAAAAGATCTCTATATCTAAAAACACTGCAGCTCTCTACAAATGTGTTATTATGGATAAAATTACAGTATACAACCAAGTTGATGATAGCGAAGTTTTGTTGTAATAACTATATTGATAGCAATTATATTTTTAATCATTGAGATCAAGATTTGAAATAAAGTTAATATCAGGTCTTCCAGGTAGGTGCTTAGTGGAAAAAAAAAACATAAATTTTTAAAACCTAGCAGGGAATATTGAGAACATATCGCTTATATCACTTATATGATCACTTATATCACTTATATGATATAAGTGATATGTTCTCAATATTCCCTGCTAGGTTTTAAAAAATTGTAAGATGAGATAAGCTACTCATAAGCTCCTAGATTTTGTCCTGAAAGACTTTGCTGTGGAGAGCAATTTGGGATGCCAGTAAGCATCTGTGGAAACGTTCAGATGAGGAGAGGTAAGAGAAGTTGAAGGAAGGACAATTTCCATTTGCTACCAGGACAAAAACTGAGGACATTTTGACCACAGCTCGCTCCCATTGGGTCTTCATTATAAAGGACAACTCTTTTCAGAGTTGGAGTGGAATTCTTTTTATTTAGGATTTCTTTCTTATGCAAAATTTATTGTGATCAATTTATTTAAAATCAATGAATTTATTTAAAATTCAAAAGCCAAAACCTTCTTTCTACTGATTTTGAATACTGTGGGAAAAACTTAGAGGTCCTGTTCTTTCTGAGGGGAAGGACTTGCTACTGATTTTTTCTTTGATTATTTCCATTCATCAGTTCTAGAGCATGGAAATTCCCATGCTCTCTTGTTTAAGTACTGAAGAACTCATCTCCTCTAGGCAATCACAAGAGTGATAAAATGATAATAATCCATCAAACAAGTTAACACATTCTCTGTGACCTCAGCATGTTTTTAAAGCCTGTTTTGAAAGAACTCTGAGACAGGCAGGATAGAAAGGCATTGACATCACTTCTGTGCTGGGCTGAGGCACAGCCCTTACTAAGAGGACAGCAGCCTTTTCCTATCAAAGCCTGAAGCCACAGCAGTGGTGAGAAGGCTGTGTCAGAGTCCTGCCAAGAGCTGGCTGGAGTCAGAGGGTGGGGCAGCTATACAGAGGCCAGGGCAACTGTGCTAACTTCCTTGGTGGCTGGGGAAATGGCCCGTACTCGCCTTCAGCAAACACCCTGAGTTTACCCCAGGTGACTGCCCACCCTCTCCTTCCACACACAGCATTAGACCACCAGGAGCACCTCTCTCACCCCTAGGAGACAGGGGCCATGAGGCCCCATGAGTCCTCAGCATCTCCTGCCTGGACCACTGCAGGAACTTTTTAAATAGTCTCCTTTTGACTTCTCTCCCCTTCTCCCATCCACCTTTTACGTGACCTTTCTAAAGCAAACTTAGAATGTGTCATTTATCAGCTTAAATATCTCAAGTTGCTCCGCATTGCCAAGGGTGTAAAACTCATTCTTAATCTGCAATAGAAGAAACTTCTCATCACGGCCCCTGCATTTCTCTATAGTTTTACCTAGCATCTCTTATTTACTACTTATGATGTGCCAGCCGCACCAAATCCCACAAGGTTTCCAAGACAATGATGCCCTTTTGCAACTCAGTGGCTCTGCTCAGCTGTTCTCTCTACCTTAGGTAGGATTTCTCTCTACCTTAGGTAGGATCTCTCTACCTTAGGTAGAGAGAACACACAACATCTCCGTATGGGGATCACCATCTCAACCCGAAAGTACCAAGCTCAAAGGTCATTTCCATGGTAAATTCTTCATTGAATCTCCCTCACCACCAAGGACAGAGAGAATTATTCCTTCTTGTGTACCCACATCACTTCCTGCACGCCTGTAGGAGAGAGGCAGCGGAGCATCATACCGAGGGAACATGCTCCCCAATACCCTATCAGGATGCACAAGTCCAGCTCTGCACATGCTCTCTTTGACCTTGTGCGAATTACCTAATCTATGACTCAGTTTCCTCAACTGCAGAATGAGGGGAACAGTAGTATATACAACATAGAAATAAATGTACCAAGTACTTTAAGTCCTCAGAAGAGTATCCCATAGCTAAGTGCTCAGTAAGCACTGGCTATTATTATGTCCACTAAAATGTTAATACTGTCATCATATGCTTAGATGTCTCTATCCTTGTCTACAGAAGAGGGTGAGATTGTGTCTTGTTCATGTTTATATTCCTGGCGTCTAACTTCCACGTAATAGGCCCTCAATAAATGTTTATTGAATTAGTAGATTATTTTCTAGGCAGTAAAACATTCCTGTAACTCTACAGGTTATACCTCTAGCAACTTTATTTATTTTCTTTGCTCAGTGGGAAGGAAGTCGTTACATAGATCCATAAAACGCTGTGTCCTGAACAGAGTATCTAGAAGTCAATTCATGAGTCCTTCACTGATGTGAGAGTTTGACAGCCTGGTTCTGCCAGGGCTAAGTGTCTTTGAAAGAGTCACTTTAATTCATATGTTCAATAAATACCCATTGACTGTTAATCATGTGCTGGGAATTGTTCCAGGGGGTGGGGAAAAGCATTGCACAAGATAGGCAAGATTCCTATTTTCACGGACTTTGATGGGAGGGAGATAGTGCATTAAATGATAAGAAAAGAAAGAGAAAATAAGTGTTAGATAATAGGTATTTGAATTAAAAGGAGGAAATATGCTACAAAGTGCCTGGGAAGGCAACATTTGAAAAGGAATTCAAGGAAAGTTTTTTTGGAGGCCAGCAGTAATATTTCGACTTAAGTTTGAGACCTGGGAGAAAAACATTCCAGGCAGAGGCAGTTTCTCTTACAAGAACCTGAAGTAAAACCAAGCTTGTGATGTTCTAGGAATCAGAAGAAAGCCTGTGTGTCTGGAGCTCGGGGACTGAATGTAGGAGTTGTTTCACATGAGGTCAGTGAAGAAGGCAGGGGCTCTACAGGCCTGGGGAAGAATGGTGCTTTTATTATACATGCAACAGGTGTCTGGAAGGTTTTGAGCAGAAGAATAATATTATTTGATTTACATATTTAAAAGCATAGGGAGAATGGATTATGAGGGAAGTGGAAGCAGGAGTACAAGCAATGAGACTTGTTAAGAGGCTATTCACTGATGTTGGTGAAAACCAGATAGCACAAGTTCAGATAGTGTCTATAGACCAGGATTTGATGTATGTTTATGAACTAGAGTCCTCGTGCTGATGGGTTTAATGTAGGGGTGAGAGAAAGAGATTCTAACTTTTCACCCATGCTTTAGGGGCAGTCCTGTTGGCAACATTTTCAATGCATAGGACTATTACTCCAGTTTGTATATCAGGCAACAGGGAAGGTCGTCAGTTACTGGGCAGGGACAGCTGGAAAAGGTATAGATGGAGTTGGGGAAGGAGGGAGACCAAGATTTCCATCTTCAAAATGTCTAGTTTGAGGCACTCAAGTGGAGAAGACATAAAGTTCATACACGAGTCTTGAGTCCAGCAAGAAAAGATCACAAGTGTGGTTATGCAAGTAGGAATCATTTGTACGAGGACAGAATTTAAAGTTATGAGAGCAGATGTGATTCCTAGGGAGAGCATCGAGTTGAAGAAGAGACAAAGTCTCAGTGCAGAGCACTGGAAAGGCCAGCATTTGGGGTTGGAGTACTGGGGGCCAGGAAAAAGATGGAGAGGAATCAGCCAGTACTGGAAGACAAACTCTAGGAGAGTGCGTCGTCATGGAAGCCAAGAGAAGAAAACAACTCAAGATGGAGGGAGTGATAAACTGGATCAAATGCTGCCAAGAGGTCAAGTAGAAAAAGGGTTGGCTTTGGCAACATGGAAGTCTTTGTTAAAGGGATCAGTTTCACTTTTCATCTCTTGAACCCAATTTGCATTTTTTTAAAAAAGGGTGGGAGTGGGGGAGGAATTCTTTTTAAATACTTTTATTAGGCAGAAGTACTGTTTCCTTAAAATAAATCAATCAAAGAATCCCAAGATACAAAAGAGAACAAAATCAGAGCTTCTGTATGGAAACAGAAACCCCAAGAACTTACTTAGCCCCATTTTCTTGCCCCTAAGCTTGATTCTAAGGCAGCCTGGGGCAATTCTAGGACTGCCTTGAAGAGAAGACAAAAAAACACTGGACTGGAAGCTCTGTAAAGGGCTCTTTGGCCAAGAGAATCTAAGTGGAAAGCTGTGAGTAGTTCTTAGCCTGCTGAACAATAAGCCATCTTCTGGTTAGCAGCCTCTTTACACGTGGCTAGATTTTCTGTTGTGAAGAATACAGCATCTCAGCCTTATAGGTAGGAAAGCTTAGGAACGTCTATAATCATGGTTCCTTCTGGTTTCAGAACTCAGTTCCTTCCAGAATAGGCCACTGGTTGCTTAGGGGTGCACCCATTCAACTGGTTTGCCCAGATCCTGTCACTCGGACACACCTCCAAGAAGTATCCAAAGCCTTTCCTTTGTTGCAAAATGATTCAGTGTCATTTCCATAAAATGTGGGGACCTGAGCAGGTGTTCACACACGCAACCTGTGTATATTAGGAGATTTAAAGGGAGACGTTCTTTAAGGGATCAGGTTTACCAGAATAAATTTCTGACTGACTTAAAGGAGTCTCCAAACGTATTACAGTTTGCATAGTCCATGTTCACTCAAAGGTGAGCTATATTGTTGCTCTGTCATAAATAATCACAAAAGGGATACTTGAGTGTGGTTAGTGGGAGAAGAGGAATAAAAGAGAATGTCAGAGATCATTAGGAAGTACCCAATAAACCGATGCAATGCAATAAGATTATTAGTTCACGGGATGCCCACTTTGTGTGAGGCACTCTTCTGGGCCTGGGAAAAGGTAGGTTAGATCCAAAAAGATAAAGTCCCAGGGACATCCTTTTTGCTTATCTGAACTGAGTCGTCTTCCTTCAATGAGTTCTAAAACAGCTTAAAATCAAGGTATCCATTAGATTTTCAAGGTTTTCCCAAGAAGTATATTTATTCAATACCCCAAATACGAGACCAAGAGTGCCTACCTCACAATGGCCACCTGCACCTGTGACATCTATGTGCACAGGCACTTTACAGTTTACAAAACTCTTTCATATACATTAAAAGGTGGAATGTTCCTTTAACTTTGGGGTTGTGGAGACTTTGTTTTTCTATCATTTTCTCATTTGCTGCTATTGTGACTTTTAGCTTTCTCAGGGTTGTTTTGTTGTTGTTAGTCTCTCAGCTGCACATGGCCTGACTCAAAAACAAAGACCTGACATAAGAAAATGTCATTATGGGGTAGATGTAAGGGTGGTTATCCCAAGACTCTTTGCAAAATCACTTAAGTTCATTGGGCCCTGTCTGATATCTGCCCTGAAGGAGAGTGAGATCTGTCAGGGAAACTTTTGATGGGAGATTTGGTAGAGGTATATAAATAATTTGATTAAGATAGCAAAAGTCAAATGATCGTAATTAGGAAAGACCCCTAGAGTATGAACTACCTGACTTCCTCACTAGATCATCCACCCAGGTAGCCCAAACCCCAGGCTAGACCATATCTCCCCAGTCTAGCCCATCAGCGTGATTGTGTTCTTGGGGTAAGGGATAGAGTCTTGGGAAGAGGTCTTTTCTACTGGATCTTGGGAGCCAGAAAAGTGGGCAGAGATGACAGAGCTTATAAGTGTGATGTATTCACTCTCTGTACCTTCGCTCTGTGCTCACAGACAGCTCACATTTGTGAGACAACTTCCTTCCAATTTATACCCAATGGTTATGAAAGTACTGTTATCTCATAATCACCCTGTGAAGGAGATATATATATATGTGTGTGTGTGTGTGTATTCATATTCTCATTTTACAGAGGGGCACAGGGAAATTAAGTTATATGAGCAAGGCTACAGAGCTCTTAACCTGAGTATGATTGTTTCTAAATCCTATGGTCCTAGCTACCATATCCCCAGGTCATACACGAAGCAAGAGCAGGGCTGAAATTAGAACCCAGGTCTCCCTTACTAACCTCACAGCTGCTTAAAGCAGTTCCCTGACATCCTTTTGCTCGGTGTTTAGCTCTTGGGTTCAAGCCTAAAGTTTTGATGTTTGCATTCCCTCCCCCAGCCTTTTCTTTCATCTTTTACAAATTTTGTTGTCAAGATATTAGTCTTGGAAAGTATCTTGTTTGGCAAGTTTCCATGGCCACTGGGGATTCAACTTGAAGGGAAACACTTGGAAAACATTTTGGATGACTCTGGAATCAAGGGAAAGTCCATTCTAGCTAGATTTTACCCAGAAAAGCTTCCTCAAGCCTCAAGTTTTGTGGGAGCCAGAGCAGGGGGCCCAGAGGTGGTGCATAGACCCCCTGGGTAAAATGTGTATATTTGAGGTTATCTACGGTCATTTGTAGCCTGAGATTAATGGGCCATGTATCCTAATGCGACAACGATACAGATCACACCCAGATTTTCATCTTAATCCATGGAGCTGAGCAAACATCAAAAAGCTCAGCAGGTTGGTTTAGATCATTATGATAATAATTAATAACAGGCTTGTTGATGGAACTTCTATCTGCATGGCTTATTATTGTTTTTATGGAGAACACTGTTGCATGAAGGTAAAAACAGCAACAATACTGGCAACCGAATGAGTTTCCCCAAATTAATCAATCTGTCCATGCTTGTACACCAACTCCGGTCCTGAGAACCTGTATGGCTTAATGTCCTTTTACTCCATTGATTCAAAAGCCAGTTTATCCATGTGTATGAATACATGGAAAATATTTCATAGAATAACGGATGGTATCGATTTCTAACATAGCATACACATTGTGTTAACACCATCAGTATCTGCTTTTCCCTCTAGTTTCTGAAAACTCAGAAGGTACCACTAGTTGTGATTCACCTTTTCATTTGCAGCATTTAGTTCAATGTCTTAAACATAGTAGATGCTCAGTAAATGTTTGCTGTATTGCTAAACTTCTGATAACATAACTATGAGGAACCTTGTGCCAGTCCTTCATTTTATAGAGAAGAAAACTGGAGTCCAGAGAGGGGACATGAATTATCCAGGGTCACTTAGCTAGTCACTAAGTCTAGAAGCATTGTTACTTGACTAACCTCTCACTGCTCTTTCCACACTCTCTATCAGAGCCTGGAAATGACAGGCCAATCAAAGATACCAACCTCCCAGGAAATCTGCTATCAAAAAGATCTGAATAATGTGACCTAGTGTAACCTTTTTGCCAAACCTCCAAACCTCTCCCAGAGCCTCCTAAGGAAAAGTTCAACAGCACTGGGTTATTCCTGAGATGGAATTATATTAGTCAGGCTTTAAACTGTTGAGCCAGGAGCAGCAAGAACATATTCTCCTTGCATTCAAACCTACTTAGAATTGAAATGGAGAGAAACAAAAATGAAATCTCATAGTTTATTTTATTTTATTTTTTATTTTTATTTTTTTTTTATTTTGAGACGGAGTCTCGCTCTGTCGCCAGGCTGGAGTGCCAGTGGCCGGATCTCAGCTCACTGCAAGCTCGCTCCCAGGTTTATGCCATTCTCCTGCTCAGCCTCCGAGTAGCTATGACTACAAGCGCCGCCACCCGTCGCCCGGCTATTTTTTATATTTTTTTAGTAGATGCAGGGTTTTCACCGGTTAGCCGGATGGTCTGCGATATCCTGGACCTTGTGATCGCACCATCTCGGCCTCCCAAGTGCTGGGATTACAGGCTTGAGCACCGCAGCCCGGCCTCTTTTTAAACATTGCATACAAATAGAAGTATTTCTAAATAAGGATAGAGATTAGCATTGCTTATCACATTAGGAAGTAATGAGCAAAGTGCCAGTAATTATTGGTGCTACTCATTCAGTAACAAAAGGAAAGTCTCAGGTGGAAAAAAAAAAATGTCTGGGCAATTACTTATTCATTCAAAGAGCTTAAAGAAAAATGCTTACCCTTCTAACACAATCAAAGCAAAAAGATCTTCAATTGTTTCTAACCCCAAAGGGGCCGAGGAATACCAAGTCTTACCTTGGAAATCTGCAGGGTTGAGGACTGGCCAGGTGGTCTGTCTTTCTGTCTCAGACCATTAGGCCTGTGCTGGGTTCTGATATGCTGGTCATTGACCCCAAACTTGGAATGATTACTCTTGTAGATGGATGCATTTGTGTATAACAGTACACCTTCCCTCTAGCCTCTCTGTTGCAAGCTGTCAAGGGAAGAATATGGTGAAGCTAAATGGATTAGGAGAAGATCAGGCTTATGAACGTGGCCTTACTAGCCCCAGAGCATACTCAGCAGAGGATGCACGTCAGGTCTCATTTCTGAAGGTCGCCATTTATCAGCACTGTGGATCCAGCCAGCTGGCATGACATGCATTCTTTGGGTTCTTGTGGAAGGGAAGCAATAACACACACTTACTCTTCTTCCATTGCTCTGGTCTGCATCTCAACCAGGTCCATGATTGATCTATTTGATGAAAATAAAAGTTGATTAATGTGATAAAATACGTAAAATTTATTTGATAAAAAAATACTGTAATTGTCCTCCTCCATTTTCATCATTATTATCAGAAGAAAAAGTAGCTTTTTATTGCATGATTCAGTCCTTGATCTACACTCTGGGTGACCTTGATTAGTTGTTTAACCTCCCTGAGCCTCCATGTCTTCACCTTTACAATGAAAATAGTAATTTAGCCACCACGAGTGTTGCTCAGAGAATTAGCTTTAATATTAAGAACACAGAACACCAAGATGATGTAATAAATGTTTCTTTTCTTCTCCTCCTGAAATATTTGGTTTCCTGTTCTTAAAAACAAAAGAATCAAAAGTCCTGAAATAAATGGATTTAAGTGCATGCCTCTCTTTCTTTTTAATATCTTAGCCAAAGTGAAGGAGGATTCAATTATTAATGAAAGCCTGTGATTGTAAGCATGGCATATTCATCAGCGAGGCAATCCATCAGCTAGCAATGATTGATCACCCTGCTCATTTCAGGGGAAAACTTCTTTTGCTGCTAATGAGCCCCAGATCGAACTTGTGGTATAAGACGCGGGTGTGTTCCTGAGGGCACCTGGGTCATTTTCTCTGTGTGTAAAAGGGTACGTACCCATTTGGTTGCTGCCACACCCAGCAGGAGCACCTCTGTGCTTTGTGGGGAGAGAAGGTTTTGACCACGTGTGTGGTGTGTGTCAGGGTCTGAGTGTGTGAAGTCTGTGTGATTGTCTCCATATTTTCATGTAAATTCCCCAAAATACAGTACTTGGATTCTGACCCTGTTTCTGGGAGAAGGGTTTGGGGATGGTCCTAATATAACCAGCAAGGCTTATCTTATTACTGACCCCTGTTTCCCTGAGCCTCTTCACAACCTCTGTCCACCTGCTTGTGTATATGTACATGTATAGGTATATATCATTTTAAAATCACAGCGAAGTATTCGTAACTTCCTGATGATATGTATGTTCCTGATGATATGTAAGATATGATGATATGTAGAGTTCTTTCACTCTGTCACATCTTTGCACATGCTGGTCCCTCTGCTCAGAATACCCCACAGCCTTTCACACCTACTCATCTTCCTGGAATCAGTCAGGTGGTACCTCCCCTAGGAACCTTATCTGACTTCTCCAAGGTAAGCTGGGACACTCCTTTGTTGGCTCCTCCTGAACATTGTTTTTATTACAGTACTTTCACACTGTAGGTTAATCACCTGTTTGTGAGCCCAACCTCCCAAACCAACGGTGAGTTTCTTGAAGACATAGAATATGCTGTATTTATTTATCTCAGCCTCTATCATGCTCAGCATAGCACCTGGCACACTAAAAATCACAATGTATATTGAACGAATGTATGAATGAGCAAATAAATGGGTTCAGGGCCAGGGCCAGACCTCAGTGCTCGGTTACAGCCAAAAAGGACTGAGAGTTTTATAAGGCTGGGTGGGATCTCACTTAGTAACCCCTACAGCATTAAAACTTCAGAAAGAAAACAGCTTCCTATGGCAGGTGCACTGACTTACATAACCCTGTGATCATGGAATGGCTAATAAATCAGGTAATTTGTCCACTTTCCTGGAGTGAAGTTTTCAGCTTGGGCTCGTCTCAGCTCGGAAAGCTGAGTGCGTGATGCTGCATGCCTCCTTCAATGGAGTTCAATTAAGCTTAATATCTTATGACTCAAGAGTCTGCACAGCAAGGCTTGGCACTTAATATTGTAATTACCCCCTTTTGATTAGAACTGCCTTTCATAAGCAAATCGACGCAGTGGTTTGACAAGCTTGAGGAATTGTTTTTGGAGCTCACCCTACAAGTTCCACAGGGAATTATAATCATGGTAATTACTATTGAAGCGAGATTCCAGTTCTCGATGTACTGGGAGGTAGGTGAAAAAGAGTCACACGCTGCACCCTTTCCCATCTGAAAACAAGGAACGGAGGTGGAAGTAAACACGATATGATCACCAACTGGCCCACAGGCTGCAATGTTTCTCCTTTGCTAGGGCTCAGCCTCTGGGGGCTCAGCTCATTGAAAAGAATTCTTGTGCTGCCAAGTGCTCTCCCCGTCCCTCCAACTGGACACATAGTTGGTGGTGCCTACTCTTCTGGTCTCTGCTAGCTTTTGGCAATACATGGATAAGGCAGACGGGAATCCACAGGCTGTCCTTTGAAGAACTCAGAAACTAATATTGGGGTAAATGTGGGAACCTAAACCTGTGAGAAGCAGGGTCTGTAATGACCTGGGACTGGGCTTGGCTCAGAAGCTTTAGAGTCCCAATTTATAGATAAAACCGCTCCCTGAACAATGAATTCAGAGTGCCACTGGAGATGCTCAGAGTGTTCTGGGCTGGTTTTTAAAGGACAAATGCCTCACCAGGGATAAGCACCTAATTCCAAACCACAAAGGAGACTTATAGCCACAAAGATATTTCACTTACAAATGAGCAAAGCTGCCCTTCTGTTTCACAGCCGCATGGCTTCCCAGGGAGGCTGGAACAAGTTGCAAATGCTAAAGAGGACCCTTTCCCCATGAGACTCAAGAGGGGGCTCCAGGAAATGATTGTTTCTTTTCTTTTTCTTAGAGAAAATGTTCATACTGGGGGGCCCTGCTCTCAGGAAATGTGATCTCTTGTGCCTAAACTCTGTAGTTGTGGCTCCCTTCTGTCCACGCTTTACAGAGTCCCTCCCCAACCCTTTGCTTTTTCCTCCATCACCCACAGCCTGAAAACTCATTTAAAATTAACAGCACAAGGAGAAAAATGCCACAAGACCTAGATTGCTAGCAGATGCTCTGGAGATGCTGGCCACAGGAAAAGGCAAGTGGAATAGGCATTGTGCCACCAGGGTTCCCACTGCTACTTTTTTGAAAGGCTTCACAGAAACAGGTGAGGGTCTTTAGAACACACCTTCAGCCACCTACTTCCTCACTCATTCTTTCAACAAACACCCTGTGAGTAATAGAATGTGCCAGGTCTGCCACTGGGTTCTGCAGCCGCAACAATAATAATAATAAACATTTATTGAGTGCTTGCTACATGCAAGACACTATTCTAAACATTTCCTATTTAATAACATGTTAACCCGGTTTTCATAACAGCCCTAAATTAATCCTCAGATGAGGAAACAGTGACAGAGAGAGGTTAAGTATTTTGCCCAATGTCACAAAGGTAGGAGGAAGAGGGTTTGGCATTTGATCCTAGGTAGCCTGATTCTACAGCCTAAGCTAGAGGTTGACGAACTTTTTCTGTTGAAAGCCAGATAATAAATATTTTGGGTTTCATGGGCTTGATTTTCTCTGTCACAAAGACTCAAGTCTGCTGCTATAGCTCAAAAGCAGAGACATTGATAATACGTAAATGAATGGCATGGCTGGGTTCCAATAAAATGATATTTATGCACACTGCAATTTAATTGCATGACATTTTTGTTTCTTAAAATGTTATTCTTCTGTTGATTTTTTCCCCAACTATTTAAAAATATAAAACCACTCCTACCTCATAGACCATACAAAAGTAGTCATCAGGCTGGATTTGTTCCATAGATCATGGTTTGTCCATGCCTGGTCTAAGCTATGCTATCTCTCCATAAATGAACAGCGAAGCACTGTTACTCTGAAGACTCTCACAGCCTAGTGGAGGATACAGTGCAACGGCAGAAACGTGTGAACATGAAGCCCTTCTGAGAATCCTTTCATCCACATACGTTGTCTGCTTTACCTGAAATACTCCATCTCTCATTCTTACCCTCCTCCTGGCTAATTCATAAGTGCCTTTCTAACTCCAGCTTAGCATCAGTCTCTTTCAGTAAGCTTTCCTTGACATCCAGCCTTTGCCCAGCCCTCCTCTGTCCTCCCAGTAGCCTGTCTTCTCCTCCATCATCACATCCTTGTAGGTCTCTAATTATGTGTCTGCTCCAGGAAGGCAGCCATGTCCTCCTGCTTCCCTGGGTCCTGACCTGGTCCCTGACACTGGTGGGCACACAACACATATTTGTGACATTCACTTATAGATGTTAAAGGTGAAGGTAAAGGGTGAAGGGAGAAGGAAACTTTCATACTTTAGGTTGAGTAAGAGAATACTCCAAGCCAATACGATGGGAAAGAACAGCGTTCTGGGGATAAAATGAACTGGACATGACAAGGCAAGAGACAGGGACAGAGGAAACAGAATGTGCAGAGAACTCCTAGGGATTGGCAGAAATGCCCATGTAAGAAATGAAGCAGGGCCAGGCACAGTGGCTCATGCCTATAATCCCAGTGCTTTGAGAAGCCAAGACAGGAGGACTGCTTGAACCCAGGAGTTTGAGACCAGCCTGGGCAACAAAATGAAACCTCATCTTTATAAAAAATAAACACCATTTGCTGGGCATGGTGGCACACATCTGTAGTCCCAGCTACTCAAGAGACTGAGGTGGAAGAATGGCTGGAACCTAGGAATTGGAGGGTACAGTGAGCTATGATCATGCCACTGCACTCCAGCCTGGGCAACAGAGCAATATGCTGTCAATAAAGAAATAAATAAGACATGAGGTAGACAAGGTTCATATTGAGAATGGTCTGATGCCTGCAGGAAGTAGCATTAAGCATGAATACAACAGACTCAGATTTGAGCTTTAGAACAGCAGACAGCAAATGAGACCCATGGGTCAAATCCAGCCCAAGATCATACAGTTACAAAGGGATGGAGCTGGGGGTGGAACCCAAGGATGTGCACCCCATTCTGTGCTCTTTCAGTCCACTAAGCTGCTTCCCTAGTGTGGGGATCTGGACCTGGATTGGGACTGGCTGGATGTATTTGGAGGCCCTTCCACCCTAAGCCCAGTTCCAACTCACACACCAATGAAGCCACCTTGGAAGGAGTAAGGGACAGTTGTGTGAGTCTCTCCAGCCTCCCTCCTAAATGCAGGGATGGTGTGTAACTTGGGGCTCATGGCCACCTTGCAACTGTTCTCTTGCTATGTCCCTGCTTCTCCTGGGCCTTTGTTTTCACCTGTGCCATTAAGAGTTGGATTAGATGCTCTTTAAGGACCCTCATTAAGCTAGGATTCTAAACATTATAAGAATTCCATAGGCTATATTAAAATACCATGGCTAGTATTTGAAAGTCCTGGAAGTGGAAGACAAGAAAGCTAATCTGGTGTGGATCTTCCTCTTCCATCCTAAATCCCTGGAGAGTTGCTCAATATACAGAAGTGAGCAACTCACAAGGGATTTAGGATGGAAGAGGAAGATCCACACCAGATTAGCTCCAAGGGGAGGGAGCTTGTTAAGGGGATTTAAAGTCTACTGTTTTAATAACCCTTTGTAGTTCTTTGGAGCCTCTGTTTTCTTGAAGCTCAAAGTATTTTGCAAACATTAGCTCTTTAATCCTGCCAGCAGTCTTGTGAAGTGGGTAGGTGTGAATGTCTTATCCCCACTTGAGAACATGGATTTGAGGAGAAAGGAGTTCCAAATAGTGATGACTGCAGGGTGGGAGACAGGTTCCAGGGAATGGACTAAATTAACTTGTCATTTTCTTCTCATCATTCTACCAGAGGAGCAGTGGATGGTGAGAAAAGCATGAGCTCTGGAGCCAGTCAAATCTGGAGACAAGGTCTAGCTTGGTCTCTCTATAGCTGACTTTCAGTAAGTCCTTCAACTTCTGTGAAATTCAGTTTTCCCTTGGGAAAGTTAATGATACCTACCATATCACCAACTTACAGGATGAGAATGTAAATGTAATATTCATGTTAAAGACATTTGAATATTGAAATTCTTAATAAACATATTTAAACATTTTTAAAATTAAAACTCATCAGACATTTGGCACAATAGTCTGTGGGATTTTGTGTTCTGGGAGTGAAGCTCAAGACCCTTACCTTAGATCAGGAGTTGGCAAGAGGGCACAGTTGGGGATGGCGTTCCAAATTCAGGAACTAGGTACTGGAGACTACACTGGACTGGGCTTGCTAGAGAAACCAGTCAACTAGCATGAGCAGAGTTGTCTTGAGATAAAGATTTTAAAAAGCAGCTGCAATCCCACTATTTGGGGAAGGTATTAGGACTGTATTCTACCTGGGGATCTTGGAAAGCTTGAGCAGGAAACCAACATGGTCATATCGTAGTGTGAAGACTGTTCTGGTTCAGCATAGAGAACCAATGAGAACAATGGTCTTGCAACCCATGGACAAGATAATCCATTGTCGTATGGAAAGAAAAATCTCATAACATCTACTTACATTTTCTCAATCTCATTCTTTTAAAAATTATTTTTGTATATATATCCTAAAGGCAAACAATATATTTTAGTAGTATATTTATCTGCCTAATAAGTGAAATACATTACATATATATGTAAATATTGGGAGTGTGTATTCAAATTTGTTATTGGTTGGGACACATAATTCAAAGTTCAGAGACCACTCACCAGATTAGAAATGAAGAAAGGAAATACAGAACCCCATTCAAAAGTTCTTGCTCCTTCCACCATCTTTCCCCACTGCCACAATGGTGCACATGAATGTCCTCATTAGCGCTCTCTCTCAAGAGCATCAACAATGCTGAAAAGAGAGGCAAATGCCAGGTTCTTATTAGGCGGTGTTCCAAACCGGGAAATTTGAAATCACTGATGATCATGGAGCTGGGTGAATTGTGAACCTCGCAGGCAGGTAACACAAGTGTGGAGTGATCAGCCCCACATTTGATGTGCAACTCACAGATCTAGAAAAATGCCAGAATAATCTGCTCCCATCCCACCTGTTTGGTTTCATAGTACTGACAATCTCAGCTGGGATCATGGACCACGAAGAAGCAAGACAAAAACACACAGGAGGGAGAATCCTGGGATTCTTTTTCCAGGGATGTAATATATATTTGCAAATAAAATGCCTCAAAGGAAAAAAAAAAGTTCTCCAAGGCATCTGAGAGAGCTAATGCAGGCCTCGATAGTACAGTGGTTTGTGTGGGAATAAGGAAGGAACAATATAAAGAACCTCAGAAAAGGAGGAGAAAGGGCAGGAATCAGTCATTTTGAGACATGAGGAGCAAATGACTAGAGAAGAAAGAAAGGACAAACCTGACTGTGAAGTTTCAATCCTTGGCCAAGAGAAGACTGTGAAATTCAGCTTTCAAGTTTCCCTGCCACCAAGGCAAATGAGGAAGGTCAGAGAGGACACTGGTTCAAGGGAAAGATTATGAAATTCCCCTTGATCAAATAGGATTTTGGGTAAAGATAAGAGAGACCAAGGAGTTGGAGATATAAGGCCGGGGCTTGGAAGAGATGTCAAGAATTTAGCTTTAATGCAACCTCCACGATCACATCCCTGATGCCAGCTCTGCCTCAGACACTCAGCTGAGCAACCACCAGCACCCAAGAAAACCTCACATCTCTGCCACCACTTATGTAAGCACATGGGGTGTCTGAGACTATCTGATTTTCTCAAAATTCTCACTTTCAGTTTTTGCCCTGTGTGGACATATCCCACTGATGAAATCGAGAATGCACTATGTGAATTAGCCATAAAAGACTCTGAAAATTTTAGTTCTGATCACTGCACTTGGAATCAGGGGGATGTCCTGGGAGAAAGGCAGCCATAGATAGATAAACATCCAGTAGTAAAATATATTAGAGAACTTCAAAATAAAACTTAGTAGAACTTGATAGTTTTAACAGCCCCTCTAAGATGATTTTTTTTTAACTCTGGAAGTGAAAAAGCAGCCAAGTAGAGCATGAGGAGAAGAGGTTTCAGAGTGCACCAAACCTGACTTTGAATTCCAGGGCTCCCAGCTATTTAATCTACATAGGTCACTTAATGTCACTGAGTCTCACCTGGAAAATGACAGCACCAAAGTCTACTTCAGACGATTATTTCCAGCACTGAGACAATGAATGTTAAACAGATCTTGGTTTCTGCCAAGAAAAAAAAAAAGAAAACAAATCTTATTGTATTTTTTCTCTTGATTTTATCAGACTCAACTGTTATCCTGATTTTCATGTTTTCATAATTTTAAAAGATATGTTACTGAGTTATTTTATTCCTACATTGAGCTTTCTCTTTATAGGTGCCCTCGTTTCTTTTAAGAGTTTTATAAGCTCAGTTGTATAAAAATCACACAGAAAAAGTGCAGGAAGTAAAACACTCCGAAATGTCATTATGATTGTCTCTAGTGTGTGAAACTATGAACAACTTTTTTTATTTCTTTCTGCTTTTATTACTGTCCATTTTCTTTTGTTCTTTTGCAATAGTGAGTATGTACTACTTCTAAAATTAGATAATCAAACAAAGAATAAAGTGAAGTTGAAAGCTCCATGAGATTAGCATATAAAAGAAAAACTAACAGCAGCTTCTCCATTAAGTAGCCACTGATGTGCAGAAGTGAGCTTTAATTAGTAGCCTGCAACATCATGTGATGGACTAGCTCCAGTCTGATGCTAGATATCTTCTGATCAACTCATCCTGTCATATTATTCCAGATACCACTCTGTTCAGAAACTAGGGGGAACTCTTCATACATTTTCTGGGAGCTTTTAGGATTTAGCAAACTTTTAAGACATTGTCTCTTAACACCTGGGGTCCAAGTCCCATGTTACTCCTGGGTTGTTTAGAGCAAAATGATTACTCTAATCCCTGTATCCTTAGCATTTTCCTTCTCCCTTGTCAAATCTGACCCTCAAGGAACTCCTTTGCCATAGGCTGTAAATAAGCAATGTCTCCTGTGCTAGATCCTTCAGGGAC
The DNA here is from genome assembly GCF_001698545.2 of Rhinopithecus bieti. NCBI lineage: Eukaryota > Metazoa > Chordata > Mammalia > Primates > Cercopithecidae > Rhinopithecus > Rhinopithecus bieti. Next base: position 1,004,430 of record NW_016806456.1, read on the forward strand.
CCCCAGGAACAGTGATACAACTCTCCTGATTCCAAGTTCTGTATCTTTTTTTTTTTTTTTTTTTTTTTTTTTTTTTTTTTTTTTAGATGGAGTCTTGCCCTCTTGCCCAGGCTGGAGTACAATGACGCAATCTCAGCTTACTGCAACCTCCGACTCCCAGGTTCAAGTGATTTTCCTACCTCAGCCTCCCGAGTAGCTGGGATTATAGGCACCCACTACCACGCCCGGCTAATTCTTTTTATCTTTAGTAGAGACGGGGTTTCACCATGTTGGCCAGGCTGGTCTCAAACTCCTGACCTCATGATCTGCCTGCCTCAGCCTCCCAAAGTGCTGGGATTACAGGCATGAGCCACTGTGCCCGGCTGTTCTGTGCTTTTTTGATGCACAGTCCTTTCTTAGTTTCTGATGGCCTCATCAATCTTCATAATCTCATAAGATATTCTTATGAATAATCATATAAATATTTGATATTTAAGAATACTTAAGTAAGAATATGTAATAATCATGATGACCTTGATATTTTGGTAGTATTTGATGGTGCAAGGACCAGGATATGGAAGGCTAAAGTTTTAGGAGCCAAAGTTATCTAAGTAGCCATAAAGGTCAAAACACTGTACCACAATGTCATGGGGTAACTTCGCATGTTTCTATCTGACTTACACACAACTTCTCAGAAATACGTCCTGCTATATTTGACCAGGTCCTTGACCTTCTTGCTGTCTTCTCTTGACTCTATTTCCTTTAAGATTCACACTCCTTAGCATGTCAATGAAGTCCTTTTCTGTCTGCTTCTCTTGCTCTATTTCCTGTTTTCTCTCAGTCTCGTTTGTCTTCTCCTCCAATCACATCAAACTTTTGGCCTTCATCAAGTACACATACTCTTATCTCTCTACCTATGGCCACAGCTCCCTCTGTGTAAAATGCTTTTTCCTTCTTCTTCACATTCTGACTCACTCAATTCCAACTATTCTGGAAGACTTCCTGACTCCTCCAGGGAAAGGCAGATGCTATCTCCTGTTTGTTTCCAAAGCGTAGAGACTTCATTCAATAGTCAATCCACAGACATCTGTCTAGGGCCCTAGTGTAAATTCTGCACTGTGCTTCCATGATCCCTTGTATATTTGTCGACTACAACAAGTGAAACACTGGGTATTGTATGTTTACCTGTCTTCAAGATACAGCCTGGTGACAGGCAGCCATATGGAATGTTTGGTTAAGACAATGGCACTGTTTCCTCTCTTCTCCAGAGGCACCCAGCTAGAGTTACCCATGCCATCTGTCTCTAAGTACAGCCCAGGCCAGGGAGAGCATACTACCTCAGATCCAGCTTCACAGAGCTCTGGGGAAGGCCACACGCCCCCATGCCCATCACCCTTCACCCATCAGTCTTTTCCACATCGCTTTAGTGCAAACCATATGATTGGGTTTCGATCTCAGTTTCTCTGTCAAGCACACTGTTTCCCTGCTGCCACTGGACTCTAACTTGCTGGGTAGATCTTTCCAATCTACTTGCTCACGCCAGACTCTCACTGCAGCAAGAGAGCAGAAGTGAGCTTTTGACTTGTTCCAGGTAGAACCAAGGGGTGGCTGGAGTTCTGCTTGCCACATGTTGGGGATTGGGGCCTCCCAAGTAATGTTGTAATTGCTTGCTCCAAGGGCTCTTTTGACTGTGCACTCAATGAAGCATCACACTTGAGTGTGCTCATCTCTCCTTCTCCACCCTGAATTGGGTGTTTCTCCAAAAGTAGCATTCCTCTTTGGACCATAGACTCTTAGATATTTGTTCTGCCTAGGAAGGTTTATTGTTCCCTGGCTTCTATTCTGACCAAGAAGCTGCCTTGCCCACAGCAACTTCACTAAACAAGTACACATAAAAATGTTCAAGCTGAAGATTTT